>NW_007740274.1:38890-39537 GCF_000696425.1 Galeopterus variegatus | reverse complement strand
AAAAAAAGACAAAACCTTATATGGAGCTTACAGTCTTGTGGGATAGAGATAAAAAATAAACCATAAATATCATCATATAATGATAAGTGCTGTGAATAAGAAATAAAGTAACGTAAGAGGAAAATGTGTGAAGGGGTGCTAGTGTAGTTTGGGGGTCAGGGCCCCTTTCAAAAAGTGACCTTTGGCAGAGACCACAATAAAGCAAGGGAGGTTTCTAGCCATGATGAGGTAGCTCATTTCAGAACAACACTTCTGCTGAGAACATGTGACCAACTGGAAGAACAGGACACACACACACNGCACAAAACAATCTGTTTGAAGACATTGAGGAGCTACCAAGGTTAACAGTATCCCAGAGACAAGAAAAGCTCATTCTGCTGGAGGGATGAAAAGGCTAAGGAAGCAAGCAGAAAGCATAGGCTAAGATACTGGAAACGTGAGTTGAGCTTTCAGCAATGTCATGGGTGGGACTGGAGACAGAAACCATGGAGTCTGGGGCTACCAAGGCAGGCAGAACTTGAGGGACCAAAATCCTGGAGGGAAGGGCAGAGCACTGAGGTGAGCCCAACGCTCTGCTTAGACTTTACCCTCGGGAGTCTCACGGAACTGGGTAAACAAAATTTGATGTTCAGGGTCTGACAAGGAGG
>NW_007740274.1:35293-38794 GCF_000696425.1 Galeopterus variegatus | reverse complement strand
CCCTCGGGAGTCTCACGGAACTGGGTAAACAAAATTTGATGTTCAGGGTCTGACAAGGAGGAGAGGCCCAGTAAACACCCCAGACCTTCAGCTTGTACTCAAGAAGGGTTGCAAATTAGAGGTAAGTGTCAATTGGAAGTAGACCCACAAAGAGAACAGAAACTAGCTTCAAACTCACTCGGTCCTGGACTGGATTAAGGTGATTGGTTCCTACTCTATCTGCTTGTTAGAAAGCAACATAGGGAAGCCCTAGCCACATGAGCAATTTATTAAAACAAATAGTAAATGTCCGTTCCTCAATAACACTAGACACATTTCAAGTCCTCCATAGCCACACATAACTAGCAGCTACGGTGCTGAATAGCACAAACACAGAAAATTTCCATCACTATGGAAATTTCCACTGTACAGTGCTATTCTGGACTGTTCTGGAATCCAGAGGAAGAAAATTTCAGCCAGAGTCCTTCAGAGAACTAAAAATAGATCTACCTTATGACCCAACTATCCCACTACGGGCTACATGCCCAAAGGAAATGAAAAGACCCCTGGGCAGGTGAAGGCTGAGCTCCTCTCACCCCAGGTTTAGTGAAAACCTGTCTGGATGGCACCTCCCATCCCACTCCCCACCCAGATGTTGCCTTATCCCCACCCCCATCAGGAAATTCCCGGAGTGCGGTCTCTCTCTCTCTGTCTCTTTCTCTAACTACTTGGACTTCCTGGAGCATCTGTCTCAGAGCAGGAGGGTGTGGGGTTCAGGACCTACCTAACACTGAATCTTCTCTTTCTTCAGCCCAGGCCTAATTACACAAGAAGCCTCAAGAAGGGATGGCTGAGCTGAGACTCATCTGTGGGAGGGCCCTTTATGGTCAGGGGCTGCGACTGAGAACAGGGGCCCTGGCTCCAGCCTCTGACTTGGGTGTGATGTTTGTGGTTTTCTGCTGTTAATATGTGTGTGTCCCTCAGCGCATTCTCAGGTTTCCCACAAGCCCTTCACTCACACCTTTGAAATGGATTTTGACTTCTAAACAGTTTCTGCAGAACCACAGGCTTCCCCTCTTTTCTGTATCTATCAAATCTCCTCTTTTTACCCCATGCCCACTCTTACCTGACCTTTCCTGGCCTGCTCTGCCCATCATGGCAAGTATTTTCAGGCTGTGGTACACTAAGGCCGCAGGATTTCTTTCCCAGTCTAACTGCTTCCCATTCACATGCAGTGAAGGACAACTTCGTTTATTTCTAAGACCCATCAGCTAAAAATATATCTTCTCATCTAGCCTCCCGATTCTTTATTCCTTTGTTTGAGTACAAAGAAGGGATTAAAATGAGCAAAATATCAACTCGCTGAAGAGTGAGGGGAGAAAGAGGAGGACAATGACAGAGAGAAGTTTTTTTAGGAGGATGAAGGTACAGTCAGCCCTGAGAGGCAAGGAACCCACTGGCCTGTGCGAAGTGCATTGTCTGTGTGAAGCTAAGCCCCCTTTTCCCTAGGATGAGGGGGGTTTACAAGGGGAGACTGAGGCAAAGCTTGAATGCCCTCTGACCAGAACCTCTGTCCTGTAGGGAAGAATGTCACCAACCCATAGCTCAAGCTTCTTACCTCTGCATCTGAGACAGGTCAGAGCTCTGCCCCCAGGAACTGCTCCATCCACCAGACCCAGCCTGAGAACAACTGTCGCAGGACTGGCACTGTCCATGGTTCTGGAGCATAGCTGGGCTCTGAGTTAAGGAAACTCTCAACTTTGCAGTGAACCCAAATCCACAGGCACGAGGTCCTGAGCCTTGGGTCAGCAGGGCACCTAAGCCAAAGTGTCCTCGTAGAGGCTGGGTCCCTCTTGGAAAGGAGGGGTCAGGGGATGGAGTGGGAGTGGGCTGCCCTCATCTCTGTGCTTTCCTTCTCACCCCTCCCATTGCCCTCAGGATCACTGTTTTGAACTTGCAGTGCCAGCCTGGCTAAGGGACGGGGAAGAACATAGCATTTTTTTCTGAGATTCCAGATTTCTCTGATGTTGCTGGTCCTTGGACCACACTTTAAGTAGCAAGTCTGTGCCTGTATCTCCCCTCAGATGAGAGCCTAGGAAAGAGATGGATATTCAGTAAGGCTCCCTGAGTGCCAGACTCGGGGCTGTGTCTTTCAATATATCACCCCATTTAATCCTCCCAACCAATCTAAGAGCAGTCTGGTTAATAATTCNTTCAATATATCACCCCATTTAATCCTCCCAACCAATCTAAGAGCAGTCTGGTTAATAATTCACTTTACAGAGTGGGAATCCAGCACTAAAGGTGGTAAATGACCTTCATGGGATCTCACATCATTGGTGCACTTTTGGTGCCTGGAATTACAACCCACACATACCTGGCACCCTGGAAAGTGCTTCTGAATCACCTCTGTGCTGGCTCCCCAAAGAAACCATAAGAGCAGATAATACTCACTGGCAAGGTTTGCTATTTAAAAGGAATGGACTATCAGGCAGTATTCCAGGACTGGTGGTGGCAGCAGAGAGCAGGAAAGATGCCCACTGGAGGGGGATCCTAAGGGATCAAGGTCATGTCTTCAAGGACCAGCCCCCACACCATTTTCCATCTACTTCAGGAGACTCTGTTTCTGGTGGACACTTAATATGTTTACTATCAGTAAAGAGTGATTCCACTTAGCATTTTTCACTGGCAGGTTTCTAGAGGAGCAAGTTCCCCAGTGAATTTCTGTGTGTTTTAGGGAAGCTACCAAGCTAGTCAGGCCACTGCTGAGAATTGAGATCTCAGTGTGACCTGCAGAGAGGGGTAGCTTTTGGAGAATGTTAGGCCATCTATGGAGAAGCAGGGGGACTGGTGAAGAAGCTGAGGATAAGAGCAAAGAATGTACTGAAATTAATGATAATAGTAAGAAATGTGGTACAAAGTATTTACTGGCCACTCTATGCTGGAAACTTTGTTACTTGTTTGCAAGTTACATGTTTCCTCATTGCAACCAGCAGTATAGGAATTTGCTTCACAAATTAAACTATATTTGGGGAGAGGCTGAGCTCCTTGAAACTTTCATAAATGAATTTGATATTTTCCTTTGCTAAGCACTATGCTAAACACTGGAGATACAAAAATGAACAAGCAGAGTTGGCACCAACTTAGGAGTGAACCAGGGCATTGCGAGGAGCCTCAATTTCCTCATCTATGAAGCAGGTGGGACACTATTACCTTGAGGAGCCCTTGGGGCTGTTGTGAGGGTGAGGAAGGGCTTTGGAGACCTGGGATGAAGTGTCCTTTAGCAATATATTCTTGATTTTGATGTCATATCTACCAAGATTTTTCTTAAGATGGATGAATTTTTATTAAATTAACTTTTGTCACCAACTCTTCTAGAAAATTATTTTTTCTTCAAAATTTCAACAAAAGATGACAATCAGAACATCAAACATTTCTTAGCTTGCAATATTTTTACATACTTTTATTATGAAAAATACGTTCACCACTCACATTATGTAATGGCCCCTCAGGTCAAGAAAT
>NW_007740274.1:32218-34413 GCF_000696425.1 Galeopterus variegatus | reverse complement strand
TTTTATTATGAAAAATACGTTCACCACTCACATTATGTAATGGCCCCTCAGGTCAAGAAATAGAACATGAAGGAATTTCAGGAACTTTAGAACTCCTCTTTGTTTCCCATCCTTCCTAGCCAACCTTCTTTTCCATGAGTCAACACTCTATTGACATTTAGGATCATCTTTTTTTTTCTCTGCCTTTGCCTATATGCATAAAACCTATTTATATGTAGCTGACTAAGAATTATTGCCTTAAAACTTCATATAAATGAAATAATGTAGTAACATGTATTTTGTATGACCAAATAGGACTACATCAGTCATTTTATTAATGTTGGTATAATAAACAATTTTATCTCCTCTTACTTCTGGCCTTCTCTATTTTCATACAGTCATGTGTCACTTAACAATGGAAATACGTTCTGAGCAATGCATCATTAGGTGATTTCATCATTGCAAAAACATCATAGACTGTACTTACACAAACCTAGATGGTACAGGCTACTACACACCTAGGCTAAATAGGATAGCCATTATAATCTTATGGGACCACCATCGTATATGTCGTCTGTCATGGACTGAAACACTGTTATGTGGTGCATGACTCTAGTTTAACTTCAGAAGGATAATATGAGTTTTTACTTCAGTCCACCTCTCCACACAAGTACACTCATTAATTCAGATTTAAAGAGCAAGATGCTGTAAGTCAGATGAGAGCAAGGTGGCATGGCTTTCAGGAGTAGGGATCTCAAGTTGCAAAGACAGCATGGTATGAAACAATGTGAAAGGTTTAAGGAAGGGTGGCCAAGAGGAGAAGATGGATGAATAGACAGCCGAGAGATCATGAAGGGCTTCAAATGCCAAGGCGAGGTGCTTGCATTGTATCGTTTAAGACCTCAAAGCCATGACTGGGATTAGGCAAGAAATAATCAGACTTAGCTCTTTGGCTGTTGGAAAAAACCCTGTGGGTCTAATGAATGAGAGGGGGAAGGGACTGCAGGAGTGGGGATGTGCTGGAAGAACTGACAGGTAAAAGTGGGGTGAGGAGATGGCCCTGGAGAGTATACAAGATGCCACATCATGAACCAAATGCCAGGCTGAAGGGCTGGTCTTTCTTTGGGAGGCTTTGAATAGCTCTGAGAGAGGGAGTGACACCGATGTGCCAGTGTCCTGTTCTCTGTGCCTGGTCACCTGCAGCCTCAGGAGAGCTTGCCAGCAGGACCTTTCTGCTCAAAGAAGAAAGACCAGCAAACACTGAGCACATGCTGTGTGACAGAACATCTATTGGTTGATTTCCATGTGTTGATTTCTTTAATTCTCACAACAGTCTTTGAAGTAGGACACATAACCTCTGATTTACAGGATGGGAAACTGAGGCAAAGAGAGATGAAGCAAATCACTTGATAGCAATGGCTCAGAAAGTGCTGGAGCCTGGGTTTGAGCTCAAGTCTCTCTAATTCCATCACCTTTCTTTTTTCTGCTCTATCTGGGGACACTCACACAGTAGTTAATGTTAAAATTGTCACAATGGTTCTTTGTGCTTCAACAGTTAGTCTCTGACTTCTTTCTCCCAGACAGGCTGTGATTCCTCCAGCCAGGACTGAGCTCTGGGTGAGTCCTCACTTGCTTGTCTTGATCTCTGAATATTCCGTGGTGCTTGTAACCTCCTGGTCCTGAGGCTTCCTCGACTCCATCTCGTGAAAGCTGAGGGAGGCGTAATGGAGCTCCTGTTGTTCCTCTGAGGGAGGGGCATCCCCAGTGGGGGACACTTGGTTTGGGGTGCTGTCTGGCCAGGGCTTTTCCCTGGAACTCTGAGCAAAGAGGAGAGAAGGGAGTCACAGCAGGAACAAAGAAGCAGGCACGGTGTAATGAATTCTTACAATTTCATGTTCCCTTGGTGATAAGATTTGAACGTTTGTCNTTTCTGCTCAAAGAAGAAAGACCAGCAAACACTGAGCACATGCTGTGTGACAGAACATCTACTGGTTGATTTCCATGTGTTGATTTCTTTAATTCTCACAACAGTCTTTGAAGTAGGACACATAACCTCTGATTTACAGAATGGGAAACTGAGGCAAAGAGAGATGAAGCAAATCACTTGATAGCAATGGCTCAGAAAGTGCTGGAGCCTGGGTTTGAGCTTCACCTTTCACCTTTCTTTTTTCTGCTCTATCTGGGGACACTCACACAGTAGTTAATGTTAAAATTGT
>NW_007740274.1:29958-31043 GCF_000696425.1 Galeopterus variegatus | reverse complement strand
GCCTTAATACAGGAAAACCCAAATTGAAAACACATTGGGAGAAAGAATTAAAATAAAAAGAAAAAAAAAAACCAGAAAATTCTGTGATAAGTATGGGATATAAAGGTAACAGAATACTTCAGTAAAATGTGTAGCTGTGTATGTTTTTTACGAAGACCGAAGAACAGACAAACATTACGTATGTTCATAGTAACTTAGCCTGAAGACTGGAGATATACAGGAAATATCAACATTGTACAGTGTGGAGCGAGGGGAGACCAAGAGATATGAAAGCACACCAAAGTTCTTTATGCTATATGTGAGGCAGAGACACTAGTTTTTTAAGTAAGAAAGGAGAAAAATGAGATATTGAAAAAGTGGAACTAAGCAAAAGTAAAACTTAGGAAATTCTTTTATATTAATAACCAGAGTAAATACCAGTAAATTAAACTCAACAGAGGATGTCAAATTGGAGTTTAAAGAACCTTTTTATATAGTGTTTGCAAAAATCACTGCTTAAGCACAAATACATAAAATGTTGTGTGGAAAGGATGGATAAACATCAGGTGTCTAAATAACCAATAACAAATTGGTGTAGCTATATTAAGATCCAACCAAACAGACTTTAAAACAGAAAATGTTGATATGGATCGAAAGAATCATTATGTGTGACAAAATGCTCATTTTCCAGAGAAGATATAATACTTCTAAAACATATGGTTTTAGTTTGAAAGCACATCAAATATAAGAAACACAGTTGATAGAATTACAGCAAGAAATTGACAAATATATTATCATAATATAAAATTTCAACATTCCTCTCTCAAGTATTGATAGGTCCAGAAGATTTATAAGTAAAAATTTGAATTTGAACATTGCAATCAACCCACTGGATTGTTAATGTTAGAATTTAAGAAATGAAAGATATGCATTATTCTTAAACACACAGAAACACTTATAAAATTCATTATGTACAGGCCACAGATCAAGTCTCAACAAATTTACAAACTATGTTTTTTTTTGTTTGTTTGTTTTGTTTTTGTCTTTTTTTTGTGTCCGGCAATGGATCGCAACCCTCAGTGTCACACCCGTACCGGACCGGGACC
>NW_007740274.1:14615-29874 GCF_000696425.1 Galeopterus variegatus | reverse complement strand
GCCCACAAACTATGTTTTAAAGATGGTGGCCTAGGGGTGCCCAGAGCATGTTCTTCCCATAGAAAAATATTGAAATAGGTGTACTGACACCACTGCTGCAGTCACCAGACCATTTTTCTGTCCCAGAACTGTTGCCCATCACAGAGCAGCGCCTCACAGAGCAGCAGTCCTGTGGGTGGCCTGTCACTGCAACAGTGGACTCCACAGATGCTAGAGAGGTGGCTGCAAGCATCTCTGCCATTGCCACCTCTGTGAATTAACCCTTCTGCTGTGAAGGACACTGCAGATGTGAGGGAGGCAGTTGTAGCTGCTGCTGCAGCTGCTCCAACCCCCCACCCCCTATGAGGTAATGCTGCTGCTGCCAAGTACACTGCCAAGGACACTGGGGGCACAAGGGAAGCAGTTGCCACCACTGGTGCCACTGCCACTGAAACTACATATCCCAAGTGCCGTCCCCACAAGGTAACCCTGCTGCTGCTGCAGACACTGCAGACATGAAGGATGCAGTTGCAATCTCTAGTGTCACCGCCACTTCCACAAAGTAACTCCACTGTTGGTGTGGACAAAGCAGACATGAGAAAGTCATGAGAAAGCCAACAAAAGTTAACTCCACTGCTGCTGCAGACACTATAGCTGTGTGGACCACAACTGTGGACACTACAGCCAAACAGTCAACTGCTGCAACTACCACTGCTGCAGTCACTGTCACTACCAGCACTGCTAGGAACCCATCATTGTCATGAGAGGAGCCTACAGCCACTGTAGCCAGAACTGCCATGCAGGCAATACACCAAAGCCACCACCACAACCACAACCACTGCAAGGGTAGCCTGCTACCACAACAGCAGGTGCAGCAGGGCAGGCAGTCTGCTGATCACTTAACTGAATTGACACAAGGAGGATCACCAGCACAATCCAGGAAAGGAGAGTAATAGAAGAAGCAACTGCTCAACCAGATGACTAGACATCAATGTGGAGATACTAATAACATGAAAAAACAAGAAAATATGAGCCTATCAAAGGAATACAATACCTCTCAAGAACCAGACTCCATAGATCAGGAAGCCCTTGAAATGACTGAAAAGGAATTCTGAGTAAAAATCTTAAGGAAACTTAATGAGATACAAGAAGATGCAGTTAGAAAACACAGTGAACTGAACGAAACCATCCAAGATATGAAGGAAGAAATCTACAAAGAGATTAGTACTTTAAAAAAAGAGTGTAACAGAACTCATGGAACTGAAGGAGTCATTCAGTGAAATAAAAAACACAACTGAGAGCTTAAGCAGCAGGCTAGAGCAAGCAGAAGAAAGAATTTGTGATCTTGAAGACAATCTCTTTGAAATAACTCAGGCAGACCAAAAAGAAAAAGAATTATAAAAAATGAACACAATCTAACACAGATAGCAGATAACCTTAAGTATACAAATATCCAAATCATGGATATTTCTGAAAAGGAAGAGAAAGGAAAAGACATTGAGAACACATCCAATGAAATAATGGTGGAACACTTCCCAGGTATAGGGAGAAACATGGACCTTCAGATTCATGAAGCTCAAAGATCCCCAAATAGATTCAATCCAAAAAAGACCTTTATAAGACACATTATAGTCAAAGTGACAAAAGTCAAAGACAAAGAGAGAATCCTAAACACAGCAAGAGAAAAACATCACATCACCTATAAGGGAGTCCCCATCATACTAACAGCAGACTTCTCAACAGAAACTTTATAGGCCAGAAGAGAATAGAATGATATTTTCAAAATACTAAAAGAAAAAATAAAAACTACCAGACAAAAATACTGTGCCCAGCAAGGCTATCCTTCAGAAATGAAGGAGAAACAGTGTATTTCCCAGACAAACAAAACCTGTGAGAGCTCACCACCAGAGGACCAGATAAACAAGAAACCCTCAAGAGAGTCCTGCATCTGGAATCCAAAAAATGATAATTACTTCCATGAATACATAAGAATGAACAAAACCCACTGGTAGAACAAAAATGTAAATGAGAAAGAAAAAGAAACTATCTTATCACCTACAAAAACCAACAAACACTGAAGACAAACAAAGAAAGGGAAAGAAAGAAAGAAAAGCTATTTAAAACAACCAAATAAAAATCCATAAAGTGCCAGAAGTAAGACAACACCTTTCAGTAACAACACTAAATGTAAATAGAATAAATTACCCACTCAAAAAACACAGAGTGGCTGATTGGATTAAAAAGATAGATCCAACTATATGCTGTCTACAAAAATTTCACCTCCCTGTAAAGACACACACAGACTAAGAGTGAAGGGATGAAAAAGAAATATACCATGCAAATGGAAATCAAAAAAGAGAAGGAGTAGCTATTCTTATATCAGATAAAGTAGACTTTAAATCAAAAACAATGAAGAGACAAAGAACGTCACTATATAATGATAAAGGGATCTATCCAGCAAGAAGACACGATAATCATAAATATACATGCACCCAACATTGGAGCACCCAGATAAATAAAGCGAACACTATTAGACATAAGGAAAGAGATAGACCCAAATAGGGTAATAGTTGGAGATAGGAACACCCCTCTCGCAACATTGAACAGATAATCTAGGCAACAAATCAACAGAGAAACACAGAATTTAATCCACACTTTAGACTAATTGGACTTGGCAGATCTACAGAACATTTCATCCAACAACCACAGAATATATAATCTTCTCATCATCACATGGAACATTCTCCAGGACAGATCATGTGTTAGGTCAAAAATCAAGTCTCAACAAATTAAAAAAAAAGAAAGAACTGCAAATATCTTCTCAGACCAAAATGGATTAAAGCTAGATATCAATAACAAGTGAAACTTTGGAAACTATACAAACACATGGAAATTAAACAACATACTCCTGAATCACCTATGGGTCCAAGAAAAATTAAACAGGAAATAAAAAATTTTCTCAAAATTAATGAAAATACAAACACATCTTACCAAAACTGGGGAAGGTTCAAAAGCAGTTCTGAGAGGAAGGTTTATGGCAATAAATGGTTACATCAAAAGAATAGAAAGACTTCAAATAAACAACCTAATGCTACACCTCAAAGAACTAGAAAAACAGGAACAATCCAATCTCAAAATCAGTAGATGGAAAGAAATAATTAATATCAGAGCAGAACTAAATGAAATAGACACCAACACACCATACAATATATCAATGAAACAAGAAGTTTTTATTTTAAGAAATAAAACTAAATAGACAACCATTAGGTAGGCTAACTAAAAAAAAAAAAAAAAAAAAAAAAAAAAAAGAAGAGAGAAGACCCAAATAACAAAAATTAGAACTGAGAAACTAAACATTACAACTGATACCACAGAAATATAAAAAATAATTAGGGACCATTATAAACAACTATACACCAAAAAACTTGAAAACCTGGAGGAAATGGATAAAATTCTGGAAACACACAAACTAACAACACTGAACCAAGAATAAATAGAAAACCTAAACAGATCAATAACAAGCAATAAGGCTGAAGCAGTAATCAGCAGTCTCCCAACAAAGCCCAGGACTGGATGGCTTTACTGCTGAATTCTACCAAACTTTTAAAGAGAAATTAATACCAAATGTCTTTAAACTATCCTAATAAATTGAAATCGAGGCCATTGTCCCTGATTCATTCTATGAGGCAAACCCCACACTGATACCAAAGCCAGATAGAGATACAACAAAAAAAGACAACTATAGGCCAATATCTCTGACAAACATAGATGCAAAAATCCTCAATAAAATATTAGCAATCAGAATACAGCAACACATCAAAAAAATTGTACACTATGATGAAGTGGGATTTATCCCAGGGATGCAAAGATGGTGCAACATATGCAAGTCAATAAATGTGATACACCATATCTACAAAATCAAGGACAAAAATCATATGGCTATCTCCATAGATGCAAAAAAAAAAAAAGCATTCAACAAAATTCAACATTGCTTCATGATAAAGACTGTTAGTAAATTAGGTAAAGAAGGAAAGTACCTCAACACAATAAAAGCCATATGTGACAAGTCCACTGCCAATATCATCCTTAAAAAATAGGAACAAGACAAGGATGCCTACTGTTACCACTCCTGTTTAACATAGTATTGGAAGTACTTACCAGAGCAATCAGGTAATAGAAAGAAATAAATGGCACATAGATTAGAAAAGATGAAGTCAAATGGTTCCTGTTTGCAGATGACATGATCCTATGTATAGAAAAGCCTAAAGACTCCACAAAAAGCTCTTAGATTTGATAAATGATTTCAGTAAAGTTTCAAGATACAAAATCAGCACCCCAAAATCAGCAGTTTTAATTCATCAATAACAAAAGCAGCAGGAAAAAAAATCAAAAAGCTAGCCCATTTATAATAGTCACACACACACACAAAAATCCTGGGAATCAATTTAACCAAGGAGGTGAAAGATCTCTACAATGAGAACTGCAAATCACTGTTGAAAGAAATTAAAGAGGACACAAAAAGATGGAAAGACATTCCATGCTCTTGGACTGGAAGAATTAATATTGTGAAAATGTCCATACTACCCAAAGTGATTTACCGATTCAATGCAATCTCCCTCAAAATACCAATGACATTCTTCACAGAAATGATTTAAAAAAATCCTAACATTCATATGGAACAACAATAGACCCTGTGTACCCAAAGCAATCCTGAACAACAATAAAAAATAAAGCCAGAGGCATTATACTACCTGACTTCAAACTATATTACAAGGCTACAGTAACCAAAACAGCATGGTACTCATATAAAAACAGACCACTTCAACTAATGGAACAGAATAGAGAACCCAGAAATCAACCCACAATCCTACAGCCAACTGATCTTTGACAAAGGCACAAAGAATATACATTGGGGGAAAAGACTGCCTCTTTAACAAATGGTTCTGGGAAAACTGGACATCCATAAAAGAATGAAACTAGACTCATATGTCTCACCATATACCAAAATTAATTTGAAATGGATTAAAGACTTAAATATAAGACCTGAAACTATATAACTACTGAAAGAAATCATAGGGGAAACACTTTAGGAAGAAGGACTGAGTAATGGCTTTTTATGAATATGACCCCAAAGCACAGGCAACAAAAGGAAAAATAAGCAAATGGGATTATATCAAACTAAAAACCTTCTGCACGGCAAAAGAAACAATTAACAGAGTGAAAAAACAACCTAGAGAGTGGGAGAAAATATTTGCAAACTGCTGTGAATTGTGTCCCCCAATGTCCATATATTAGAAGCTTAATTCCCACTGTGACTGTTAAGAGAGTGGGAAATCCTATTATAGCATTTGAAAGGTTGGGCCTTGAAGAGGTGATTGGATTGTAGGACCATGCTATAATGAATGGATTAATTATGGGGGTCAGGGGCATCGTTTGGAGGGCTTTAAAATGAGAGTGAATGAGGAGGTTAGTCTCTCTCTGCTCCACCATTTTCACAATGTGATACTCTGCTCTCTGCTTCCATCATCTTGCAATGTCACCACCACCAGATGTGTTTCCTTGGACTTTGGACTTCCCAGCCACAGAAACCATAAGTGATACATTTTGTTTTATTATAAATTACTGATTTCCTTGTATTTTGTTATAGGCAACAGAAACAGACTACTAATACACAAACTATACATCTGACAAAGGATCAATATCCAGAATATACAAGGAACTCAAACAACTTAATTGCAAAAATCCCCAAATAACCTGATTAAATAATGGGCAAAGGAGGTGAATAGTCACTTCTCAAAGGAAGATATACAAATGGCTAACAGACACACGAAGAAATGTTCAACATCACTCAGCATCAGGGAAATGCAAACCAAAACCACGTTAAGATACCATCTTACCCCAGTTAGACTGACTATTATCAAAAAGGTGGAGAAAAGGGAACCCTCCTACACTGCTAGTGGTACTGTAAATTGGTGCAGCCATTATAGAAAACAGTATGGAGTTTCCCCAGACATCTATAGATAGAACTGCCATTTGATCTAGCAATTCCACTGTTGGATATATACACAGAGGAATGGAAATCATCATGTCAAAGAGATACCTGCACTCCCATGCTTACTGCAGCTCTATTTATAATAGCCAAGAGTTGGAACCAAACTAAATGTCCATCATCAGATGACTAGATAAGGAAAATGTGATATATTTATACAATGGAATACTACTTTGCCATAAAAAAGAATGAAGTACTGCCATTCACAGCAACATGGATGAACTTAGAGAAAACCATGTTAAGTGAAATAAGCCAGGCACAGAAAGAGAAATACCACATGTTCTCACTCATAAGTAGGAGCTAAAAAACAAAGATGGAAATAAAAAGAAAGAAAGATAGAACAATCACACTAATACATTGAACTTTCAAAAGGAAAGAACAGAACTGAGGTTACTAGAGGTGAAAAGGGGGAGGGGGAAAGACATAAGGGAGAAATTTGTAAAGGGCCATGGAAAATGATTACAATGTATATTGTCAAATATACTAATAATTCTGATTTGAGCATCACATATTGCACACAGGTATTGATATTCAACTCTATACCCCACAGATATGTGCAATCAAGTATATTACAATAAAAAATATTTTAAATAAATTAAAAATAGATATCAAAAAAACCATGTATTCAGATAAAAAAATATCTAGGTAGAATTTAAGTATGGAAAGATGTTTTTAAATCCCCATACATATGGAATTTTTTAATGCCAAGTAATTTAAGATTTAAAGAAAAACTTGCAGTAGTGTTTTAACAATATCCAGAAATGACAGAACATGAAATGGAATGAAAGCTGTGTTATAAGATAAACTTATCTATCACCACTGTTATAAAGAGGGAAGAGGTATAAATTAACAAGCTAAATATCCACCTTAAAAATTAGTAAAGGAATACTGGAATAAACCAAAGTAAGTAGAAGAAAGGTGTTGAGATAAATAAAGATAAATAAAATAGAAAAAAAATATATGGTGAGAAAATCAACAATCTCAAACATTGGTTCTTTGAAACTGATAATAAAATAGACAAACAGTTCACAGGATTGAACTAGACAAAAAGGAAAGTCACAAATAACTGATATCAGGACTATAATAGGGAAAGCAATTCCAACTAAAACAAATAGTATAAAGACAAGAGAATGCCACTCATAAATATTTATCAAAAAATTATTAAACCTAGGGGAAATGAACAAATCTCTAGAACAAAAGCTCACTGAAGATTGAATTAGAAAAATTGCACACAGAGACAACACCAGGCCCAGATGGTTTTATAAGTGACATCTATCAGTCATCTAAGAAATAAGTCATTCCAATTTTTTAGGCTGTCTTCCAAATAATAGAAAAAGAGAGAATAGTCTCCTATTCCTCAATATTATCTTGATGTTTAAACAAAGGAAACAGGAGGAGAAAGGAAAATGACAGGTCTACTTGATTCATTCCTATAGATGCTGAAATGCTAAGCAAAAGATCATCAAACTGAATCTACAAAGATATCAAAAAACATATACCATGAACTATTTCTGTGCAGCCTCCAGAAATGCTAGAATAGTTTCACATTAGAAAGTCTTTGTCATTCACCATGGTAACAGGTTAAGAAGAAAAAAATCCTATGAGTAGATGCATTTAAAAGTTCAACAGAGCCACTCCTTGGACACTGAGGGGAGTGCCAGCCCATGCACCCTGACCCGTGCTGAGGTGAGCCTAGCAGCAGAACTGCATTGCTAGAGGCAGCCCTTCCCCTCTCCTTGGACCCAGAGGGGAGCACCAGCCTGCATGGTCTGACCCACTGAGGTGAGCCCAGCAGAACTGAATTGCACTAGGGGCTCATTCTACAACCACACATTCTGGAACAGGACCTAAGGTGGTTTAATATAACCACCACCACACCTAGTGTAAAGCAAAAACAATTCACCACCACAGCTGCAACCAGAGCCACTCCACAGCCAACCTCAGTGTAACAGAAAAAGCAAATCCTCTACCAGGTAACCAAACATCAATGAAAAAATGGAACAGGGAATCCTTGATATGTCTGAAAAATAATTCTGAGCAATGATCTTAAGAAAACTTTAAGAAGTAAAGGAAGACTCAAGTAGAGAACACAATGAAACAAGAAAAAATATCCAGAATGTGAAGGAGGAAATCTACAAAGAGCTTAATACTTTACAAAAGAGTATAGCAGAACTTCTAGAAATGCAAGGTTCACTCAATGAAATAAAAAACACAACTGAGAGCTTGAGCAGCAGGGTAGAGCAAGCAGAAGAAGGAATTTCAGAGCTTGAAGATGGTCTTTTTGAAATAACTGAGGCAAACAAAAAAAGGAAAAAAGAATTTAAAAAACAAGGAAAACCTAAGAGAGATAGCAGACAACCTCAAGTGCTCTAACATTTGAATCATGGGTATCCTTGAAGGGGAGGAGAAAGTAAAAGTTATTGAAAACCTTGTCAAGGAAATAGTAACAAAAAACTTCCCAGGTGTAGGGTGAGATGCAGACCTTCAGATCCAGAAAGCTCAAAGGTCCCCAAACAGATTTAAACCAGAAAGATCCTCCCCAAGACACATTATAGTTAAATTTGCAGAGCTCAAAGACAAAGAGAGAATTCTACAAGCAGAAACAGAAAAGCATCAGGTCACTTATAGGGGAACCCACATCAAACTAACAGCAGACTTCTTAACAGAAACCCTACAGGCCAGAAGAAAATGGAATGATATATTGAAAATACTAAAAGAGAAAAATTACCATCCAGGAATTCTTTACCCAGCAAGGCTCACCTTCAGAAATGAGGGAGAAATAGTGTATTTCCCAGACAAACAAAAGTTGTGGAAGTTGGCCACCACACGACCAGCCCTGCAAGAAATTTTCAAGGGAGTCATTCAACTGGAATCTGAATAATGGTGACCACTATCACAAATACACAAGAAAGAGCAAAACCCACTGTTAAAACAAAAATGCCAGCAAGAAAGAGAAAGAAGCTAGATGATTCCACCTTAAATTCCCAACTAACATTGAAGAAGAGAAATAAAAGGGGAAATAATGATCAAAAGATGTTTAAACCATCTAAACAAGAAGCAATTAAATGACAGGAATTAAGCAACACTTGTCAGTAAGTACCCTAAATGTGAATGGACTAAACTCCCTGTTCAAAAGACATAGGCTGACTGATTGGATTAAAAAGTTAGACCCAAGTAAATGCTGTCTTCAAGAGACCCAACTCACCTGTAGAGACACTCATAGACTAAAAGTGAAGGGATGAAAAAAGATATACCATGCAAATGGAAAACATAAATGAGCAGGAGTACCTAGTCTTAGACAAAATAGAGTTTGAACCAAAAAACATAAAAAGAGACAAAGAAGGCCACTATATAAAGGGATCTATCCAGCTGGAAGACATAACAATCATAAACATGTATGCAACCAATGCTGGAGCACCAAGATATATAAAGCAAACACTCTTAGACCTAAAGAAAGAAATAGGCCCTAATCCATTAATAGTGGGTGATCTGAATACCCCTCTCCCAGAATGGTACAGATCTTCTAGGCGACAAGTCAACAAAGAGACACAGGATTTAATCCACACCTTAGACCAACTGGACTTGGCAGATATATAGAGAGCATTTCACTCAAACCACTACAGAATACACTTTCTTCTCATCAGCTTATGGTACATTCTCCATGATAGACCACATATTAGGTCACAAATCCAGTCTTAGCAAATTTAAAAAAAACTGAAACATTCCAGCTATCTTTTCAGACCACAATGGACTAAAATTGGAAATAACAATAAGAAAAACTCTAGAAGCTATATAAATACATGGAAATTAAATAACAGGCTCCTGAATGACCTGTGGGTCCAAGAAGAAATTAAAAAGGAAATCAAAAAATTTCTAGAAACTAATGAAAATAAAGATACATCATACTAAAACATGTGGGATACTGCAAAAGCAGTACTAAGATGCAAATTTATTGCAATAAATGCTTTTATCAAAAGAATGGAAAGACTTCAAATAAATGACCCAACACTACAGTTCAAAGAACGTGAAAACAACAATCCAAACCTAAATGTACTAGATGGAAAGAAATAATTAAAATCAGAGCAGAACTAAATGAAATAGAGAAGTGAAAAACAATAGAAAAGATCAACAAAACAAAAAGTTGGTTTTTCAAGAAAATAAATAAAATAAACCATTAGCCAGCTTAACAAAAAAAAAAAAGAGAGAGAAGAAGAAGAGAAGATCCAAATAACAAAAATCAGAAATGAAACTGGAGACATTACAACTGATACTACAGAAATATGAAGAATGATTAGAGACTATTATAAACAGCTGTGTGACAAAAAATATGAAAATCTGGAAGATATGGATAAGTTTCCAGACACATGCAAACTACCAAGACTGAACCAAGAAGAGATAGAAAACCTGAACAGACCAATAACAAGCAAGGAGATTGAAGCAGTAATTAGAAATCTTCCAACAAGGAAAAGTCCAGGTCTGGATGGTTTTACTGCTGAATTCTATCAAACTTTTAAAGAGGAGTTAATAACAATTCTCCTCAAACTATTCCAAAAGTTGAAACATTGCTACTCACCCAAACTCATTCTATGAGGCCCACATAACTCTGATACCAAAACCAGATAAAGACACAACAAAAAAAGAAAATTATAGGCCAATATCCTTGATGAACCTAGATGCTAAAATTCTCAACAAAATATTAGCAATCAGAATACATCAACATATTTAAAAAATTATAAACTATGATCAAGTGGGATTCATCCCAGGGATGGTTTTACATATGAAAGTCAATAAATGTGGTACATTGCAACAACAAACTCAAGGACAAAGACCACATGATTATCTAAATAGAAGCTGAAAAGGAATTTGACAAAATTTAACATCCCTTCATGATAAAGACTCTCAACAAATTAGGTATAGAGGGAAAATATCTCAACACAATAAAAGCCATTTATGACAAGCCCACCACCAGTATCATTCTGAATGGGGAAAAACTGAAGTCCTTTCCCTTAAGAACAGGAACAAAATAAGGATGCCCACTCTCACCACTTCTATTTAACATAGTACTAGTGGTACTAGCCAGAGCAATCAGGCAAGAGAAAGAAATAAAGGGAATCCAGATTGGAAAAGATGAAGTCAATCTTGCTCTATTTGCAGATGACATGATACTATATATAGAAAAACCTAAAGACTCTATCAAAAAGCTCCTAGAGCTGGTTAATAACTTCAATAATGCTGCAGGATACAAAATAAATGCCAAAAATCAGTAGAATTTATACACTCAAATAATGAATTAACAGAAAGAGAAATAAAGAAAGTAAACCCATTTACAATTGTCACAAAAAAAGTAAGATACCTAGGGATCAACTTAACAAAGGAAGTGAAAGTCCTCTACAATGAGAACTACAAACCACTTCTGAAAGAAAGAACACACAAAAAGATGGAAAGATATTCTATGCTCTTGTATTGGAAGAATTAACACTGCAAAAATGTCCACACTACCCAAAGCAATCTATAGATTCAGTGCAATCCCCATCAAAATACCAATGTCATTCTTCACAGAAATGGAAAAAACAATCTTACCTTTCATAGGGAAAAACAAAAGACACTGAATAGCCAAAGAAATCCTGAGCAATAAATAAATAAATAAATAAATAAATAAATAAAGCTGGATGCATAACTCTATCTGACTTCAAATTATACCACAGAGCTATTATAACCAAAACAGCATGGTACTGGTATAAAAATAAACATTAAGACCAGTTGAGTAGAATTGAGAACCCAAAAATCACCCCTCAGGCTTATAGCCATCTGATATTGGACAAAAGCAACAAAAATCTACACTGGGGAAAAGACTGCCTCTTCAACAAGTGGGGCTGGAAAAACTGGATATCCATATGCAGAAGAATGAAACTAGATATGCATCTCTCACCATACACTAAAATCAACTCAAGATGGATTAAAGACCTAGGTATAAGACCTGAAACTGTAAAATTACTAAGGGAAAATATGGGTGAAATACTTCAGCAATTAGGTCTGGCCCAGGTTTTAAGAACATGAGCCTGAGAACTCAAGCAGCAAAAGAAAATATAAACAAATGGGACTATATCACACTAAAAATCTTCTGCACAGCAAAGGAAACAATCAACAGAGTGAAATGATAACCTACAGTGTGGGAGAAAATTTTTGTTAACTACGCATCTGACAAGGGATTAATATCCAGAATATACATAGAACTCAAGCAATCACAGAATAATGTGCTGACATTTTGATTAGAATTGCATTGAATCTGTAGATAAAGTTGGGAAGACCTAACATTCTGACAATAATGAACTTTCCTGTTCATGAACGTGGAATAATCTCGCCATTTATTTAGATACTTTTTATTTCTTTCATTGGAGTTTTATAGTTTTCCTCATATAGATCTTGTATATATTTTGTTAAGTTTATAACTGAGTATTTAATTTTTGTGGTACTAATAAGAACTGTTTTTGTTTTTTTAATTTTAAATTCTAATAGTTAATTGCTGGCATATAGGAAAACAACTGACTTTTGTATATAAACCTTGTATCCTACAACTTTGCTATAATTGTTTATTAGTTCCAGGAGGGGGTTTTTTTGTTGATTTTTGGAATTTCCTAGATAGCAAATCCTTCTCTTAACACTTTTCTTTTTTTTTCAATGTAAACCTGAGTTTCTGACCTATGTCATTTTCCTTCTCTCCAGAGAACTTCTTAAAATGTTCTTGCAAGGCAGGTCTACAGGCAATAAATTCTCAATTTTTGTTTGCCTGAGAAAGTTTTTATTTCTTCTTCATTTTGGAAGGGTAATTTCAGTAGAAACGGAATTCTAGGTTGATGAGGTTTTTTCCTTGTAACATTTTAAATATTTGCCTCCACATTCTTCTTGTTTCCATGATTTTTGCAGATATGTTTGCTGTAATTCTTATCCTTTTTCCTCTATAGGTAAGGTATTTTTATTCTCTGCTTTTTTTCAAGATTTTATCTTTATGTTTGACTTTCTGCAGTTTTAATATGATATTCCCAGGTACAGATTTTTTTTATATTTATCCTGGTTGGTGCTCTCTGAGCTACCTGGATCTATGTTTTGGTGTCTGACATTAATTTTGGAAAATTTTCAGTCATTATTGCTTCAAATATTTCTTCTGTTCTTTTCTCTCTTTCTGGTATTCCCATTACATTTATATTATACATTTTGTAATTGTCCCACAGTTCTTGGATATTATATGTCATTTTTCATTCTTCTTCCTTTTTAGTTTGGGAATTTTCCATTGGCTTATCTTTGAGAGTGCTGATTTCTTATTTGTCAGCTGTGTCTAGTCTACTGATAATCCTGTTAAAGGCAGGCTTCATTTCTGCTACGATGGGTTTATTTTCTGTTTTACTTTTTGTGGCGAAATATATGTAATGTCATAAGCAAAGCACAGAGGGATAAATACCGCATGTACTCTCTCATAAGTGGGAGCTAAAAGATAAAGAAGAAAGGAAAGAAAGGCCACAGTGGTGCATTGGACTTGCAGAGGGAGAGAACATACCTAGGGATACAAAGTGGAGTGGGGAAAGGGGGATGGGGAGGGAGATCAGGGATAACTGAGGGGATAATTGGGTGGGGGACTCGGGGTACAAAACTAATTTCCGTAATGGGTATGCTACCAGTATGAATCTGGCCCTCACATCATGGGCACAGGTGGTGACAATTAGCTTTGTATCTCATGAATATTCATAATTAAAAAAAATTTTTTTAAAGTTCAACAGAAATTATGAGAAAAACTTATTTAGTGATAGAAAGGAATTTCCTTAACCTTATGAAGGTTAACAAAAACCAACTTAAATGGTGGGATAATAGGTGCATTTCCTTCAAAGTCAGGCATAATGAAAGATGCCCACGATCACCACTTCCATTTGACTTTGAGTGCAGTCTTATCCTGCATATTAAGGCAAGAAGAAAGGATAAAGTGTTTGATATACAAGGAGAAGAAATAAGCTGTTATGATTTTGCAGATGGTATACTATCTAATTTTAAATCCCTGAAGATTCTAAATAATATCCAAGACCAATTTGTGATTTTCCGTTAAAAATTATTAAAAATCCTTTATATATATATGTGTGTGTATATATATATGTATGTACGTATACACACATTATTTGAACTAATAGAAGAACTTAGCAAGTTTCAAGGATATATGACCAATTAAAAATGTAATTGAATTTCACTCTCTGCATCTAGTGAGAGAATGAAGACAGTTCTCTGCACTCAGACAGCTGACACCCTAGAAGAGGTGGGTTAAACTATAAAAAGCTGCACAGTTGTAGTGAATGCCCTAGGGCAACCCAGCAGAGAAATTCAACCCCATCAATGTGGGAAAGAAAAAGGAGAAGCTCTGTGTTGCCAAATGGTGGGGAAATGAAAAGTAACTGGCTACTGTCCTATCTATAGTCATGTTCTGCCCACAGTCTGAGGTGTCACATGGACTTCCTTTGGCAGGTGAAGTTAGGTCTGTGTGTCCTCACTTCCTTATCAAAGTGCTTATTCAGAAGAGTGGGTCATTTACTGAAATCTGAAATCCCTTAGAGGAAATATACATCTGCAGAGTATAAATGCGGCCAGGTATTTCTTGCTCAGTACCTGAAGCCCAAAAGGATGAGTTGATTCTTGCAGGAAATAACATTACATTGGTACTGCATTCAGCTGCTTTGCTTCAACAATCTATGACAATTAAAAATAACAATAACACTAATTTTTCAGTTGGTATTTATATCTCTTAAAAAGAACAGAACAGCAGACTTATCAGTAAGGTCTAAGAGTTCTTCAGCTACTAACACAACAAGATTTTAAATGACATCCAAGAATAACTTGAGACATTTTTTAATTAAAAAGAAAATCTCATAGTTTTAAAAATACTTTCATGCTGTGTTTTATCAATAGGGAATCAGAAAATGCACTTTTAAAGGATATCAAAAACTAGTTCTTGGGAAGAAAAATAACAAAAGGTATGCAAGACCTGTGTAAAGAAATTCTTTATCTTTCTTGAAAACATGAAAAAAGATTTAAACAGATACCTACTTTTGTGGATAGGAAGACTTGCATTTACTAACAAGTAAATTCTTCCCAAATCGAGCTACAGAGTATATGTAATTCCAATGAAAACATCAAAAGGAATATTTTTTGGAACTTGACAAACTGATTCGAACATTTTAGTGGAAAAACAAGAAT
>NW_007740274.1:11405-13808 GCF_000696425.1 Galeopterus variegatus | reverse complement strand
CATCAAAAGGAATATTTTTTGGAACTTGACAAACTGATTCGAACATTTTAGTGGAAAAACAAAGAGGTAAGAACAGTCAAGACACTACTGAAGGAGACTAAGGAGAGGATTTTTCTCTAGGAAATATCAGGACTTATTTTTGAATTTATAGATTCTATTGACTCTATAGACAGTCCTGACTCAGGGAGAGTAAAATTGACCATTGGAATGGACTAGAGACCAAAGAAAGAGGTCAAAACATATATAGAGTTTAGATACATGAAAGAAGTGGCATAGCAGATCAATGGAGAAGGGAGGAAGGAATTGTTTATAAAAAAATCAACAAAAGGCTGGCCCGTGGCTCACTCGGTAGAGTGCGGTGCTGATAACACCGAGGCCACAGGTTCGGATCCTATATAGGGATGGCCAGTTTGCTCACTAGCTGAGCGTGGTGCTGACAACACCAAGCCAAGGGTTGAGATCCCCTTACCGGTCATCTTTAAAAAAAAAAAAAAAATCAACAAAGAAGGAGCACATATGAATCCATGCAGTGCCATACAAAAATCAACCCAGGTGGACTAAGTACTTAAATGTCAAATATACTTGAGTATCTTTCTAATCTTAAGATGGGAAAGATTTTCTTAAATGAGACCCAAAGATACTCAATAGAAAAGAGAAGATTGGCGAATATGATTACATTACAATTAAGAACTTATGTTCATCAAAGGCCACCTTAAGAAAAGTGAAGGCTAGGCCGGCCGGCTAGCTCAGCTGGTGGAGCATGGTGCTGACAACCCCAGGGTCAAAGGTTTTGATCCCCATACCAACCAGCCACTAAAAAGAATAAAAAAGAAAAGTGAAGACTGGGAGAAGATATTTATAATACATACCACCAGAAAAAAAAAATAGTATAAAATGATAAAGTTCACTGAAAAATTCAGTAAGAAAAGGTCAAACACCTAACAGAAAAATGGACTCCAGAGGTGACCACTCATGTTATGGAGGAGGTGTCCATATGACAATGAAAACATAGAGAGCCTTTTCATCCTCATTGATAACCAAAGAAATGCAAATCAATACTATAGTGAGATAGAGAGAGGGATCACACACACATGCACACACCAATGGAGAACACTGAGAAAGCAAAGTGCAGGAGACATTATCGGGAAACAGAATCTCATAGGCATAGATGGGAGTGTACATGGATACACCTGCTTTGGAAAACCATTTGATATAACCTCATAAAAATGGACATTCTTATTCCCTGTGATCCAACAATTAAATTCTTAGGTAATGCTAAATAAAGCTCTTGAAAATAAATACAATGAGACATGAGTAAGAATGTTCATAACAGCCACATCTGGAAAAAGTGAAATGTGCATCAGTCTGAGCTTATGTAATGGACATCATTATAAAATGAAATGTTATGCAGTGGGGAAAATAAATAAACTGCAACAACATGAACAAATCTTCATGATACAAAGCTGAGTCAACAAAGAAAGTCCACAAAGAATGTCCAGAGTCTGATACTCTTTGAAAGCTCAGAAGCAATGAAAACTAGATAGAGTACGTTTCAAGCATATACATACGTGATAACACTAGAAAGAAAAGATTCAGAGCAGTGGTTACTGAGGATGCATCAGGGAGCAAAATGAGCGGACGTAAGTCACCACCGATGTTTTAGGTGTCAGACTGAATGGTGGGTCCACAGATGTTTATCTTATTATGAATAAAAAAAGTAAAAGAGAAAAATGCTCATTTTAGTGATGACAGCTTGGTCACGAACCAAGCATTTTGNAAGTAAAAGAGAAAAATGCTCATTTTAGTGATGACAGCTTGGTCACGAACCAAGCATTTTGGTTAATTCCATTCAGGGCAACACGAGCTCGATGTTATAAAAGGAAAGAGGGGACATGCTGGACAGGAACAGAGTGAGAGAAAATGACAAGGGCTGAAGAAGATCCAGCTCCTGTCCTCAGGAACTTCACAAGTACAAAGAGAAGGTAAATGCAGTGACGCTGTGTGATGAGCCCCTCAGGACAGGGGTGCACGTGGGGCTGTGGGGACACGGAGCAGGAGGGATAGACGTCAATGCGGAGGGAGATGGCAAAGTTTCCCCGGAGTAGGAGATATTGAGATTAGAGCTAGAAGGATCAGACAAGGTGAACTGGTGGAAATGGGGAAGGAAGGGCATTTCAGATGGAAAGAACTGTACCTGCAAAGGCTCAGAGTTGTAAGAGGGTAGGTCTGCATGGAGACAGAAGGCCAGTGTGGACAGACGACAGGGTAGGATCGGAGGGCAGGAAACAGACTGGAGAGGCCAGCAGGTGACGGGCCAGGGAACGTGGACTTGATTCTCTAAGCAATAGCAGCAAACAGCAGCAACACTGAAATTCCAGGCTGGATGGAAAGTGGTAGTTTGGG
>NW_007740274.1:9475-10010 GCF_000696425.1 Galeopterus variegatus | reverse complement strand
GGGGGGGGGCAGCAAAAGCTAAAGGGTTGGGGTTCTTTCTTTCTTTTCTTTTTATTTTTTTCATTTTGGGCTAATGAAAAAGTTCTAATTTGATTGTGGCGATGGGTGCACAACTCTGAATATACTTAAAGCCATTGAATTGTACACTTGCAATGGATGAGTTGTGTGGTATGTGAAGTATATCTCCATAAAGTTAGAAAAAGAAGCTACCAAGCTCTGCAGTGCTGGGATTTCATGACCTCTGTCCTAGTCCCTGCCACACACCTTCTTGTACCTTTGTACCTTCCCTGGGACCAAGGCTTACATGCAAAAGAAGATGAGGCACACACAGAGAGAGAACAGGGCCATGGCACCAGCACCTCCGAGAGCTGCAGGAACCACTCCTGCCCCCAATACTGATTTCCCTGCAGAAAAGAGGGGTGTGAGATGACTCACTCCCAAGATTCAGTCTCTTGTCTTCCTCCCTGTTTGTGGAACTTGCTCCAGACCCCTGCTCAGCCAGGAAATGGAGGTCCCTGGGCTCCCAACCAAGCAC
>NW_007740274.1:7164-7392 GCF_000696425.1 Galeopterus variegatus | reverse complement strand
ATTCTGAGGGGGCCCCTAAGGTAGGTCCCAGCCTAGGAGAAAAAAGGTTCTTTCCTACCTGTGCCATTTCTGAAGATGTTGATGGTGAGATTCTGTGGAGCATCTGGGATAGAACGATATGGATCCCACTTCAGAGGTGAGGAGTGGGATGGGCGTGGGCCTCAGAGGTAGCCAGGGAGGGGCCATGAAAACCAGGACGGTGGCGATGGCTGTCCTTCTGGCCCACTC
>NW_007740274.1:4566-5003 GCF_000696425.1 Galeopterus variegatus | reverse complement strand
CACTGAACATTCTAGAAAAACATAATTTTTAATTTCCTATAAATTTCTGGCAAGAAAGAAAGGAATTTTCAGAGCAAAATCTAGTGAAGGGTGAGTACCTGTGAAAGAAGGGGAGCTGAACACTAAAGCATTTTTGCCTCAGGTGCCCCAAGGGATTTTTGGAACATGGAACACTGTAGTTTTGTTCATGGTCCTGAGGGTTTTATGGGGCAGGGATAAAACACAGACCCACTCCAATTGAGATGCCTAAAGGGAGAACCTCGCCCCATTAAGCAGAGAGCCCAAAGGCTTTAAGAAGCAAATTTGTCGCCATGAAGCTAATGAAGCTCATTTTCAGGGCCCCTTCCTTTTCAAAACCCTGATGGAGGCCCAAGCAATGTGTGGGAATAACCTGTAAACTTACTGCTCTTTTATGAAAGAACATAATAAAGGTTTTC
>NW_007740274.1:1779-2748 GCF_000696425.1 Galeopterus variegatus | reverse complement strand
TTTTTTCCTAAAGCCCAGGCGGTTTTAGGTCCTAACGTGGCTTTGGTCCTGCTCACTCCAACACTTGGTCCTGACCAGTCCAACTGTAGTAAGAATCCTGCCAAGTCAGTTTAGCAAGAATCCCCCTACTCTTGATATCTGACCATTCTTAATATCTGATCAAATTCTTCATCTCTCACTCTTGACATCTGATCACCCTAGACTACCTTCAGCAAGAATCCTGTTAAGTTGGTTTAGCAAGATTCTTTCTCCCTTTGATGTCTCCTCTGAGTAATTTTCTATCCACTGGCACCCCTCTACCCTCTGCACCATGCTCCTTGGCTACAAACCCTCACCTGTCATTGCCATATTCAGAGTTGAGCCTGATCACTCTCCCTTATGGTAATAGTCTTGGCACCTATCCCAATAGTCCTGGATATAATCTTCCTTTCCATGGTAACCAGTGTCAGAATAATTTTTTCTTTAACAGGAGTGATCTCCACATTTACACAAATGTTGGGCTCCACAAAACCCGGTCTGCCCCTGCCTCGGGGTGGAGGTGACCAAGAAGTAACCAACTTTATTGCCCACTCTATACATATTGCAGGGAAGATTGCCTTGGGCTGGGCAGAGCAGGGACTCAAGAAGAACAGCAGTTGTAACTACAAGGCAGGCTTCACGTGGGTGTGCAGCACAAACTCACATTACTGGTGGTCTAGCAAATCTGAAGCTGTGTTCTTAGGGTGGTTCAAGACTTCTAAGCAATGTTACTTTTGTGTTTCACAAGCCTTCTGGCACAGGAATAACAAAACCTGTATATTAAATGCCTTCTGCTGAAATAAATAATATGGCTTCTGTTTTCATATTAACCCTTAACTGATTAAATCCCAAGAGATGAAAAAAATGATCATTGGGTGATTTTAAATTCCTTCATGATAAAACTCACAGCCAACTACAAATAAAGAGAATTCCCCTAATAAGATAAAGGGT
>NW_007740274.1:0-290 GCF_000696425.1 Galeopterus variegatus | reverse complement strand
TTATAGATGTATCTAAGAAAAATATCATAGGCACCACCTCTGTGGAGGGAATTAGAAGTCTCTATTTAAGGACTTTCAAGATGTAAATAAATTGAAAAATATGCCATGTTAAAGGGTTTCAAAATAATATTCTATGAGAAATCTTCGAAAAGTTCATGGAATGATTTGTATTATCTTTTAATTTCATTTTTCCATGATCTTTTTAAAGTACCCTGGTATAAACGTCAATTCTAGCCACATCGATCTACAGAGTCAAAGCAACATGTCACATGATACCCCAGGTAAGTTTT
>NW_007740273.1:47618-47965 GCF_000696425.1 Galeopterus variegatus | reverse complement strand
GGGTTTACAGGAACCCTATTAGCGGTCTTGCTGTCCTGGGGGCTACCAAGGCCCTCTTCTCCTCTGCCACCTCCAAGCATCTCCATCTGAAGGGCACAGCTGTGACTTCTACTGCTCCTGCTCCATGTGCTCAGCAGTTCCAACCTTTAAGGCTGCCATGGCCCGAAACCCTCCAAGCAGTTTTTTCTTTCTCTCATTGTGGCTTCTTCCCCGTCATGAACTCCGTAGGTCTCTCCTCCTCTTCCCCTGAGCTCCAGTGCCCCAGCTTGGCTGTTGTTGCATTTTCATAGTTGTAGATTGGTTGATTTGTGGGAGAGAGTCCTCATGATTTTGTTGATCAGACAATG
>NW_007740273.1:42645-43005 GCF_000696425.1 Galeopterus variegatus | reverse complement strand
TAATTTCATAATACAATAAAGATAAATTACTTCAAAAATAAAATGAATACAGAAAAGCAAAATTACAAGTTCAAATTAAAATTACAAGCCCACTTACTGCCAAATGGCTTTAAAACGCTTTACACCTTACTCATTGATGTTTGTACTTAAGGACTGGTAGCAGACATTCATGGCATCAGTCCATGGACCACACTTTGCGTAGCACTGACTTTTAGACATTACGATAGAATAGTAGTTCCTACCCAGGGCTTTACAGCTGAACCATTAGTGAGACTTGAAAATACACATGCTTATGCCCCCCAGGAGATGCAGATTTAGTGTACTGGGAAGGGGCCCTGGTACTGGTAATTTTCAAAACTC
>NW_007740273.1:38170-40509 GCF_000696425.1 Galeopterus variegatus | reverse complement strand
TGGTTATTTTAAAGTACTTTCTCTAAAACATGGATTATAAATATATAGGTAGAAATCAGCCACCTTAAAGCAAGACAGATTGCGCTACAGGATCAGTTGCTGACACTGCAGTCAGCCGCTCAGTCAGTACATTCAGGAGCTGGTGGTTTACCAGCAACCACTGCATCTTCTTCATTCGGTTGTGGGATCAGTCATCATGCCTCAGCTTTCCGTGATGATGACATGGACTTCAGAGATGTTATTTCATTACAACAAGAAATAAACAGATTGTCAAATGAAGTNGCCACCGGGCCGGCCCCCAATGACTTTCTTTCTAAGTGATTTTAGTCAGGTCGTCTTTCTCTTTCAGCCTTAGTTTCCCTTCTGAACAATATTTGGAAAAAAATTTTCCAAAAAGAATTTAAAGAAACAGACCCATATTTTAAAAATAAAATAAAAAGTTTCAAGCCCAGGACTCAAAAGAGATAAAAATTGAATTGCTGTTGATTGAACCAGCACCTTTTCCATTGGAGTCCCTGAAGGCTTCTCTGGTGGAAACATCAGGAGTCTGAAGCACCGTGTTTGATCCTCCTTGCTTAGATGATGTCTTAGGTTTCTTTTAGCTCTAGGTATGTGTAAAGTGCAATCTGATAATTGGATTATAAAATAAGTTAAACTATTTTGTGTTGTTTCTCATGCATTAGANTATATATGTTTCCACACACCCAAAAACATTATTTAGAATTCTGGACCATAGTTCACATTTTACTATTTGTGTCTCTTCTATGCCCCTCACTAAAGACTTTCCTACCTCCTATTTACGGTCTAAGACTCAGTTTACTCTAGTGTATCTAGTTCTTCCCAGAAGCTTTCTCTATCACCCCCCTCAATCTCACCCTCCTACCCACTCTCCAATTTGAACCGTGGCAAGTCTGCTGACATCTATATTGATATTTAATCCATTGTGTTATAATTTTGCTTTCTTGTCTGTATCCTCTGCTAGACTCTGAATTCCTGAGGCTGGAATATTTTCATCTCTGCATTTCTAGCACCAATCACAGTGCCTGGCACACACTAGATGTTTAATAAATGGCATGTGAACTAAATTGCTCTGAACCCCAGACTTGAGAAGCAACTGCTCTTGTGAGATGAACACCGGTTGTCTTGAGCTGAGAGGAAGAGTACACGGAGTCCCTTTGGACTAAGTTTAGCTGAGTCTCATCTTTCTGATCATAATCCTTTTTAGGGAAAAGAAAATACCTAAACAGAAGCATGTGTGAGGCATGAGAAGGGTCATCATTAGATTCTGATGATAAAGGAGACAGGGTTTTATAAAAAACTGAAAGGAAACTTCATGTGAAGAAACAGGAAAATATTGAAATTCATAATATACAGGCTGGAAAACAAATTTGTTATTGTTCTTTCATTCCTTCCAGATATAAATCTGGCCATTGCAAATATCAAAAAGCCCTGGGATTTGGCTCTGCACTTTATAAGGTCAGAGCTGTCTCCCATGTTCTAGAGCCTGGCTCATGCAGGCGCTTAGATGAAATGAAAACTCAGGGCAGCTTCTTGCCCACCGTCAGTCTCCTTTTTCTCAGTCATCATCGTTAAACTGTGTAGATATATTAGTAGAATGCTTAGTAAATTATCTGTAATAACTTTTAAATTCTTTTTTGCAGAGAGTTTTAAAGTCTATTTCTCTTGTCCCATTATATTATTCTAATGTTCATATTATGTTCATGACAAGGAGCGATAATAGGTTAAGATAATATTTATGTACATAAAAGTTGAGTATTTTTTTTCATGTTTTCCAACATCTTAAAACAAAAGACTATGTATAATGTCTAGAGTCACTGAATTATATTTAGACTATTTTGTATACTTTTAACAGTAGTTTTTCAAACAATCCCAGTAGTGATTTTCAAATTGGATTTTTCAGAGGTGCCTCAGGGAGTCTGGGGAACAAGGCAAGTAAGTCATGTGAGGCTGTAGCCTCCTCCCTGTAGTTCAGCCAGAAACCTTTTTAAAAAATATGTCTTAAAAAAGTTCTGCTGCTTGGGGAGAAAACAGAAGCTCAAACAGGTAATCCATTCATTTACTAGACATGTATTATATGCTAGACATTGGGTATAGAAAGATGGGAGAAACATCAATCAGCGGGTTTTCTTAGCAGAAAATCAAACTGAGCAAAATGTTCATTTTCCCCCTTTGCTTTAGAATTAGACATATTCTGTATAAACATGCTCATGCATTTGTGTAATTTGAAAGTATATTTTAAAGGCCATAATTCTGTCTGAGACCTTTTATATTTTTGCATCATTTTTTATTTTTTATTTTTTTATTTTTTTATTTTTTTA
>NW_007740273.1:29297-37773 GCF_000696425.1 Galeopterus variegatus | reverse complement strand
AGAAATCATCCCAATTAAAATGATCTCTTTCCCAAGTTGCCAGACAGTCCCAGTACCCAAAATAAACCTTAGAAAGGCTGATTAGTTTGTCCATCTTATCTCCAAAAAGTGGTAGTTCTTAAGCTTTGTATCTGTAAGAATATCCTGGGGAACTTGATATTGTAGATTCTCTGGCCTGTCTTCAGAGATTTTGGTTTAGTAGCCTTGGAAACTACATTCAAACAAATAAATACTCCAGGTGATTCTGATGATCTGAGGAACACATTTTAAGAAACACTGCTTAGGTAAGATTTCAAAGGGAAGTGATGGGTTTTTGTTATGTTCACTTTCGCATATCTTAAATGTTTTACTGTATGACAGATCTGTGCTGAAATATAAAGGTGAAAAAAAATTGGGACCTTTCAGGACTTAATTTTCTAGCAAGGCATAATAAAAATTATTTGTATTACACTTTACAAGATGCTTCCATATTTATTATCACAATACATATTATGTTATCCTGATAACTATGTGACAAATTTATTACCTCTATTTTGGAGATAAGGAAACTAAAAGTTAAAGCAATACACCCATTTTCACAGTGATTAAGTTATGATTCAAAAAGGTCTTTTGACTCCAAAACCTGTGTTCTTTCCATTATACTGTGTTCCTTCGTTCAGCCCTAGAGCGGCTTTTAGTTTATTAACATGCTATATAGTAAATGTTTTTTTTTTTTTTTTTTAAAGATGACCGGTAAGGGGATCTTAACCCTTGACTTGGTGTTGTCAGCACCACACTCACCCAGTGAGCAACCGGCCATCCCTATATGGGATCCGAACCCGTGGCCTTGGTGTTATCAGCACCACACTCTCCCGAGTGAGCCACAGGCTGGCCCTATATAGTAAATGTTAATGAACTTAAATGACCCACATACAGCTTTGAGAAGAATCCAAAAGTTCTTTAATTTACTTGTCATACCAAAAATTATTCTGTCTTGGAGTAGAGATCTTCTGGGTAACATCATTTAAAAAAGGTTTTTACTTGGATCATTATTAGCATCAATATTGGGTAATTTCCATTTTAGAAATTTCCTTTTAAAAAGCTGCTCAATTATCCTCACGTTTGCATTTTGTTAAGCTAAATAAAATATTCTATGATTTTTTCTTCTTCACATTAGCTATTTTATAAAACCATTGTCTCTTCAATTAGTTAACAAATTCTCAAATATGATACCTTTTATTTATTGTGTATTGCTATTGTATTAGGTTCTTTAAAAGGTGCTTGGCATTCATTGATCATAATCTGTCTGAGAAATGCCCCTTTTTTGAAAAGTATCTGTTAATAAAGTTAGTTTGCAACTTCCTATTTAAAAAATAAATCAGGGGCCGACCCCATGGCTCACTCAGGAGACTGCGGCACTGGGAGCGCAGTGGCGCTCCTGCCGTGGGTTGGGATCCTATATAGGGATGGCCGGTGTGCTCACTGGCTGAGCGCGGTGTGGGTGACACCAAGCCAAGGGTTGCAATCCCCTTACCGGTCACAGAAAAAGACAAAATAAATAAATAAATAAATAAAAATAAAAATAAAAAATAAATCAGTGTAATTATTTTCTAATTCTCTTTTTCTGATCTAGACTTCTAAAGCACAAGGAACACATAGCTCTGATCAAAGAGAAATCTTCAAACTGCAAAATATCATTAAGGTGAGTCAGATTGCTGATTCACAGTTGCTATTATACATCTAAAATCTTATTAATAGCATAAGCGTATTGTATTAGTCTGTTTTGTATTGCTATAACAGAATACTTGGAACTGGGTAGTTTATAAAGAAAATGAATTTTATTGCTTAAGGTTTCTGAGGCTGGGAAGTCCAAAGTCCATCTGATGGTGGTGACAGTGACCCAGGGGTCTCACATTGCAAGATGGTGGAAGCAGAGAGAGAAGAGAGAAAGACAGACTCTCCTCTTCTTTTTAAAGCCCTCAGAACCACACCCCTGACCACCATTTTCAATCCATTCCCTCCAGCGTGGTCCTACAATCCAATCACCTCCTCAAGGCTCTACCTTTCTATTACCATAATAGGATTTCCCACCCTCTTAACAGTCACAGTGTGGGCTAAGTTTCTAATACATAAAACTTGGGGGACATAATTCAAGCTTCAGGGAGTTTTGGGGGGACGTAATTCAATCCACTACATTCCACCCCTGGCTCCCAAAAACTCATGTCCTTTTCACATACAAATATATTCATTTCATCCCCAAAGTCTTAACTTGTTTCAACTCAAAAGTCCAAAGTTCAAAGTCCCATCTGTGAAATTCAAAACAAGTTACCTACAATGGTGGGACAAACAAAGGGTACATATTCCCATTCCAAAAGGAAGAAATAGGCCAAAAGAAAGGTGTAACAGGTCCCAAACAAGTCCAAAACCCAGCAGGGCAGGCATTAAATTTTACAGCTGGTGAATCATATACCTTGATTCCATATTTGGTGTCCTCTGCATGCTGGTGTGTGCGTTGTGTCCCCAAGTCCTCGGGCAGCTCTGCCCCTATGGCTTTCCTGGTTGCAGGCCACGCTTCAGCTCTACCAGGCTGGGGTTCCACTTTGGTAGCTCCACAGGTCTGGGGCCTCCATGGCAGTCCTGCTCTCTTGGCTGCAGTACGCATGGAGCTTTTGGGGTTTTTCTGCTGCAACTCTGACCCCACATTTCCACTTAGCATTGCTCTAGCAGACTCACTGCAGTGAATCTACCCCTATGACAGATCTCTTCCTAGGGCACCCAGACTTTTCCATAAATCCTCTGAAATTGCGATGGAGACTCCCAAACCTCCACAGCTCTAGCATTCTGCAAGCGTGCAGACCTAACACCATGTAGATGCCGCCAAGGCTTCCAGCATGTATCTTCTAAACCTGCAGGTCCAGCTACACCTGGGACCAATTTAGCGATGGCTGCAGCAGCCACAGCAGCCACAGCAGCTGGGGTTTTGGTGCTGGAAGTAGCTTCCTGAGATGGCCCTGGGCAGTGAGCCTCTGGAGGGTGCCTCGGGCCTGTTAGTAAAAGTCTCAGTTATGAAATTATATTTGTTTCTTTTTAAATATTTTATATCGTCTTTATTTTTTATGACAAGTAAGGTATATAAAAATCTCTTTTGAAAATCTTTTTTTGTGTGTGTATTTGTGTGTGGCTGGCCACAGGGATCCAAAATCATTTGATTTTGAACATTTGTTAGTTAGCTTATATTTCATAAGTCTCTACACTCGACTGTATCTCATAAAACTATCTTTATTAAAACAGAATTCCAAGGTTATTGAAGTTTCAAGATTTAAGATTAAAGGCTATTGGCAAAATAAAATGCTAATATTATTCATTGTAAATAATTATTTTTACTTTATTGGTAAAATAGTTTATTGCTACTTTGTGTCAATTATTATATTTCTTTTGAGATAATTCTTAGTTACATATATTTATTGTGTCGATGAATTGTTTTCAGTGTGTAAATTATTGTCAGATACAGAATTTTTAGTTTTTGCTTTTATTATTATTATTATTATTTTTAAATTTTAATTGACTCAAAATTGGTTATACATATTTTGGGGGTTCAATATGGAGATATGTTGATCAAATCAATTATCACTAGCATATATATTGTTACAAATCATAATTATTCTTTATGCCCCTTGTCCAATCTCTCCCCATCCCCCTCTCCCTCCCCCCTCCCCCCTCTAATTACCCGCCGCACTCTCCTGAGTGAGCCACAGGGCTGCCCCCTTTTTAAAAATTTTTTTTTGTTTTGATCATTACTTCTAATTCTTGACTTGTGTCATTAAAACTGACAGTTTTGAAAACTTTAATAGCTCATGTTTTTTTTAATTTAATCATAATTGATTATACATATTTTGGGGATTCTGTGTTGATCAAATCAATATCACTAGCATATATATTGTTACAAATCGTAATATTCTTTATGCCCCTTGTCCAATCTCTCTCCATCCCCCTCTCCCTCCCCCTTCCCCCCTCTAATTACCCTAGATTTCTTCTCTCTTTCTGAAAGAATAATGGTTACTTTGTTGATTTGTTGCCTAGATGATCTGTCCAGTGCTGACAGGTGTGATCAGGTCCCCCAATATTATCATAGAACAGATGCTTCCTCTGTCACTCTGGAATGGGCTTTGTGGAGAGAGACATCCTCCTCCCTTCTTTATGTCTGTTGGTGACTCTCCTTGTGTCAGTGCACTCCAGGGGCTGGCAGACCATCTGTGGGGTGGTTGTGGCGTCCAGCTGCTTTCGCAGTAGCCATGGTTATTTTAGTGGCTGTGGAAAGCCACCCACATGGAGGTGATGTTTTTGGCATGCTCCTTGCTGCTGGCGGTGTGCCTGGTTGTGGATAGTATCTAGTCCCCATCTTTATGCCTTGGGTCCTTGCCTCCACACCTCAGGTCCCTGGGTGGGCCCCGAGGTGCTGGCGTGGTGTGCCTGGCTAAGGGAGGGGGGCCCAGTCCCCTTCTCCATGCCTCGGGTCCCCGGGAAGTCCCTGAGGTGCTGGCATGGTGTGCCTGGTTGTGGGAGGGGGGCCGGTCCCCAGCTCCATACTCCAGGTCCCTGGGTGGGCCACAAGACGCTGGCACTGTATGCTTGGTTATGGGCAGGGGTCCGGTCCTCTTCTCCATGCCTCAGGTACTTGAGTGGGCCCCGAGGTGTTGGTGGCATGCCTGGATGTGGGAGTGGGGTCCAGTTCCTGGCTCGAAGCCTTGGGTTCCCAGGTGGGCCAAAAGGCACTGACTGTGTGAGTGGGTGTGAGTGGGGGTCCTGTCCCCATCTCCATGCCTCATGTCCCCAGGCAGGCCCCAATGCACTGGTGGTGTGCCTGGGCCGGAACTAATTTTTCATCCCTTGCTTACTTCTAAAATGCGGGAACTTCCTGTGGGAACCAGTACTTGAACTCTGTGGTTGAGCTAAACTGCTGCTTTGCTGCTGTTTCCCTAGGGAAGGCTTTTTGTGCAGCTCAGGGTTTAATGGTTGACCTTACAGGTACTTCCGGCTCCCAGAGACCCGGTGCACCTGGATTGTATAGAAACTCTGACCTGGGCCTGAGTTTTTTCATCAAACTGCACCCCCTGCAATTCTGCATTCCCGACCAGTCTCCTCTGAGTAGTCCTGTGCTGATTGGGGGGCTGACTGGCTGTCCTTCCTGTGTTCCAGTGTTCTCCTGGTGGGCCTGTCTTCCTCACCACCCATGCTTCAAACACTTCCCATGGGACGGTCCGCGCACCATTCCCTGGCGATGACTCACTGGCCTCTGAATGGCTCCCATTTTTCAGCTGTTCTAACTCCTCACTCCTGTGTGGGTCCACAGGAACCCTATTAATGGTCTTGCTGTCCTGGGGGCCACCAAGGCCCCCCTTTTCCCTGCCGCCTCCAAGTAACTCCATCTGAAGGGCACAGCTGTGGCTTCTGCTGGCTCCTGCTCCATGCACTCAGCAGCTTAAGCATTAAAGCTGTGATGACCTGAAACTCTCAGAGCAGTTTTTTCTTTCTGTCATTGTGGTTTCTCCCACCTTCATGAACTCCGTAGGTCTCTCCTCCTCTTCCCCTGAGCTCCAGTGGCCCCAGCGTGGCTGATGTTACGTGTTTATAGTTCTAAATTCCTGAGACCAGGAAACTGCTATAAATTTGCACTAAGTTCTAAAGAATGAGTAAATGACTAGCTCTGCTTGTCTGCCAGAAATTTGCTATGGCACCACTACTTTCAAGATTTTGCAAAAATGGAAAGGTCCTTTTGCATTTGTGGTAAATAATTATAATTCATAGATTTTTTTTTTTGCATTGTCTGGTGGTCATATTTTACTTTCTTTCAAACTCAGGTATGTAGGTTTTTTAGTAGTTGATTCAAATCCTATGTTTCCCCAACTTTTTATTTATTTAAACATGCTTAGTTTAGTATGGTAATTTAATTTTTCTTTTTAAGCTTTTCAAGTTCTGAACTCTTAAATCTTAGTTGTAAATAGCAAGCTATTTACTTCTCGATTCTTAACATTTGATATCCTTGACTTTATATTCTAGGTGGCTCAGGAGTCACAGGAACTGATCACTCTAAAATCTATGAGATGCAAAAAACTATTCAAGTTCTACAAACTGAAAATATAGAATCTACAAAACAAATTCAAGAACTTGAGGATAAAATAAAAGACATAAATGAAAAATTATCTTCTGCAGAAAATGACAGAGATGTTTTAAGGAGAGAACAAGAACAACTAAACGTGGAAAAGAGACAAATAATTGAAGAATGTGAAAGCTTGAAACTGGATTACAGTACGTTGCAATCTTATGCTATGAAGCAAAGTGATTGTGTGACAGAAAAGGAAAGAATTCTTCCATCAGTGGAAAAAGTCACACTGCAAAAAGCACTGCCTGGTATAAAATGTTTGGAACTTATTTCAGACTGGTATTTCATTGCACACTAGTTGTTTTTAAACACTTGAATAAATGAATACTTCTTGGTAATGGAGTATTCATGGAAACAACTTTGAGTAATTTGAGAATTGCTTGGTTTGGGTTCAGTGCCATAGTTAATAATAGATCACAAATAGGAATTTTCTACTGAAAATGGTTAAGTATTGGCTTAGTGTTTCTCAACCTACCCTCATTATCCTTTTATTTACATGTAACTCATTGATTTAGGAGGCCATGCAGATATCTGAGAAAAGTTTATGTACGTTGACATTTTTGGGAGGAGGTAACGGTCTGTTTCTTGTAATCTATATTGAATACTTCCTGTAACTCAACAGGGCCCAAGCCCTCCAGTTAAGGAATGCAGTCTTTCTTCTTCAAAAATCTGTTGGTGCCTTTTGAAATGATCTCCTATATCGAGCAAAGGCCTGAGTAGTAAGAGCCATAGATCTTCTGCCATTTTCCATGCTAAAGATGATAGTTATAGTATTGGATGAAATACACCAGTATGCCTTCATGGCAGGAAAACATAATGGGAACTCTTCCGCTGAAAAGATGCATTTCATTTTGCACTTTGTCCTTCTCTCACACTATCAACTCTCACTTTTTGAACTCACGCATTTCTGCTCTGGAGGTTTCCAGTCCTTGTGTGCTTGTGACCCCCCATATCTGTATCCCTCAACCAGTTGTTTATCGTGAGTTCCTGATCTGTATGGCCAGTTCTGTATATATCAGATGGATTTTCAAACTAAAGTTAAGTTTAAAGTAAAGTCACCATGTCCTTTTCCGCCTCCTCTTCCTTTCCCTACCTTAGTGATTGGTAGCATTTTCCAGTCTCCCCAAACAGAAAGCTAGAAGTCATCACCCAGCAAGTCCTGTAGGTTCTGTTTCCTTAGCTTTTCTCTGATTCAGTGATATTTTGGGATTGTATCCCATAGGAGCTCTAGGGTTTCTCACAGGTTCATCAGTCCTGGGAGCTGCCAAGCAGGCAAAGTGCAGTGGGAGTCTGGACTTCTTTTTCAGTTGGCTTCAATCGGAGTAGCTCTGCTCTTTTAAAAAAAATATTTATCTATCATGTTGGGCGATCCATATGAGTTTATTTGCTTAAAAAACAAACCTACTGACGTAGACTTTCTCCTTTTTTCCATTTTTGTTGCCATGGAATTGCTTCAGCCAATCACAATTGCTTTCTGCCTATGTTAACTATAGCAGATCTCTTAGTGGAGCAGGATAATACAGTGGTGAGAACCTGACTGGGTTGGAATACAGCTCTATCGCTAACTAGCTGACCTGGGACAAGTTAGTTAACATCTCTTTGCTTTGGTTTTTTCACTGACAGGGTTGAGATAATATTAAGTTCTTTATAGTTGTTGTAGTAATGAGGATTATAAGAGTTAGTTACTAGCTGCACATTCTCTTTAGAACAGTGTCTGGCCAATAGTGTTATAAAAGCATTAGCCATTTTTATTCTCTGGTCTCCATGATTCCTTCTTTAATCCATTTTTTCCATTCTGCAGCCAGAATAATATTTCAGAAATGAAAAGAAAGTTATTCCCTTGCTTTTACCTTTTTTTACTTGGTTGCTGACTGGTTTGGGGATCTGAACCCCTTGACCTTGGTGTTACCAGCACTGTATGACAACCAACTGACCTAACCAGCCAGTCCTTAACAGTTGTAGTCTCCCATGTGGGAAGATTTAGTTTTAATTCTTTAATTTATTTTTTGGGCCCCTGGCCAGTATGAGAATCCAAACCCTTGACCTTGGTATTCTAATACTGTGCTCTAACTAACTGAGCTAACTGGCCAGCCCCCGTTCCCATGTTTTTAGTACTTTGTGGCTCCCTGTGAACTTCAGGATGAGGTCTAAACTTCTTAGTTGGACATGTAATGTCCATCATGGTCTGGTCCCTGTCTGCCTCTTTTGTTTCCACTCTTCCCATTGTCCTCACTTTCCGAGCTTTAGCCATATTGAACTTTCTATATCTTCTGAAACCAATAGTGTTGTCACTGCTCTGTTGCCTGTGCTGGTTTCTCTGTGTTGAGTGTTGCCATG
>NW_007740273.1:27391-28644 GCF_000696425.1 Galeopterus variegatus | reverse complement strand
ATTAAAATGCTGTGTGTATTATGCTTTACAGCACCTGTCCTCATGGTAAATGTTCAGTATTTCTTTGAATGAATGTCAAATGTATGACCTCAGCTGAACTCATGGTATTGTCTTTGTGTTCCTCTTCCAGAATCTCTTCTATTTATGGATCTATCTACACTACCAGATTGAATGGTCTTTTTACCAATAGTCCTGTCTAAATCACTTTAGCTAATTGATACTATTGTATTGTTGTGGTATAAGCATATATTTATTGCTTTTAAGGGTTTTCTTTCCCTTCAGTCTTAGACCTTATGCAGTTTCCTGCTACACAAACTAATTAACTCATTTTGAAATGTAGTTGTTAGTATTTTTATCAAGGTGATAACTTATGACTCATTCAGAATACAATCATAGTTCTTTCTTATACTTTTCCATAGAATTGGATTTTAACATGGTTTTTTTTGTTTTGTTTTTTTTTAAAGATGACTGGTAAGGGGATCTTAACCCTTGACTTGGTGTTGTCAGCACCACGCTCTCTGCAGTGAGCTAACCGGCCATCCCTATGTAGGGATCTGAACCCACGGCCTTGGTGTTATCAGCACCACACTCTCCCAAGTGAGCCACGGGCAGGCCCTTAACATGGTTTTTAACTGGCACTTATATTATGATTTCTTTGGTATAATCAAAATAGAGATACAAAACAACAAAAATGCGCTTCACTTGGAACTGTTGGCACTTGTTAATTAAGCTTATAAATATATTTTGTTTTAATTGGGTTGCATTTCTTAGTTTAATATAGGAGGTAATAAGTTATTTTAAATTATTTTAATGTCAGGTTCATTTGTTGTTTTTACAGATGCTGAAAATGAAATGAGACTGAGTAGTTTAAACCAGGTAAACTCATTTTAAGTGAGACAGTTTTTGACATTAGTGTACCAAGAAAAAGTATTTTGATTTATTATAGGTGCTTATTTTCTTTTCACAAATTCATGTGAATTTACCCTAAGAACTTTCATTTCAGTGATTTTATGTTTGCTGATTAATAAATCACAAATTGACATAATTTACAAAGTTGCATGATTGAAAAATACAGATATGTCTTTTTGAAGATTAATTTGACAAATGTTATATGTGTAGAAAGAGTGGAAGCAGATCCTATACTGAAGTGAGGAACACATTTTGATTTTCCTTGTTGAATTTGAGGAGTTGTTTCTATTTCTAATAATTACAAGTTATTTTGTAAATAAATAAAAATAAATATATATGTATAT
>NW_007740273.1:22834-27025 GCF_000696425.1 Galeopterus variegatus | reverse complement strand
AGAATTCATTATTGAGCCAAGAAAAGGTGGGTGCTGTAAAAATTGGGGCAGAATTAAAATGCTGTGTGTATTATAGTTTACCATTAATGGCCAGTTTATATCAAAACTGAGAGTCCTCTGGATAAAGCTGATCTCATTGATGCTTGTTAGGCCAGGTTGAAATACCTGGATAAGGTTAAGGGTATGAGAGACTGGCCAAAGTTTATGTTTAGAGATAAGCCAGTAGGCACACAGATGTGAGCAGAAAAGATAGGTACAGGCCCTATTTTGGTTTCTGATGAAGGCCTGACAGCAGCAGCATATACAGGTGGGTCGAGAGGTCTGGAGGGGCAAACTGTAATAACTGTAGCTACTGCTTATGTGCTCCAGAATGTGTCCAATGTGGTGGACAGGATTTCTTTGTGGTGAGGGATTAAGAGGGACAGTTTCAGTGGTAGAAGTAGGGTCTTTCTTGTATATGTTGGTAGCAAGGATGGAATTCTTTGGATTAAAATTCTGTATGGGGAGAGGTATTCTTAGTTCTGTACCACTTGACAGTAAGTCCTTGGCTAAGGCAGGTGCTTAAATATGGTGTATTCAGTAATATACACACTGAAAAACTTCAGACAGTACAAGTGGAGTATCCTTTGCTTGGCCTTTCCCAGAGGTGATCTCTTTTACCACTTTCTGTTATATCTTTTCAGACTATATCTATGCATGTATGATTTTATATAAAAAGAGATTTAAAAAATATGTGTCAGCATACTAAAAATATTGTTCTTACATACCTTAACATTATATTTTCAACATTTTTCTACATTAGTATATAGGCAGTGTTTCTCAAAGAGGGTGCCATTGGCATTTAAGTGAGAAGATTCTTAGTTGTATGCACTGTGTCATTCATTGTAGGATCTTTGCCCCCACTTTTTATATACCCAGTAAATGCCAGTCACTTTTAAAATTACTATAGTATAAATGAGGATATTTCAAAAAGTTCATCGAAAGATTCATATTATCTTTTAATTCTATTCTGCAAATTTTTTGAAGTACCATCATATATTTTCTCTGTTCTGTTTCTGCTCCCAATGTATTCTGCTGTTTATCTGACTGGCCTAAGTATATTTTATAGTTTGCAGACTCTCTGCACATATTAGGTAGGGCCTGTAACATTTTCGTGATATTCTTGGATTCTGTAGCTATTCCCGATAGCTGTTTCTCCTTTCTTTTGACGCTAAGTAGTCCATTCTAACTATTCCTTGAATTGTGTCTGCTGTGGGGCTGCTTACTGATAAGAAATACCAGAAGACACAAAGGTGGAGGGTTCAATCCCTGTACCAACCAGCCACCAAAAAAAAAAAAAAAAGAATGCCAAAAGTACCTTCAAAGTTGTATGTCCTCTTAAGGTCTACCTGAAAAAAATGTGTGGTTCTCCTAACTGAGCAGATAACAGACAGAAGAAAGATGTAAAAGAATGCTGTTTTCATGTTCCAGTTGTATTCAGAATAAACTTTTGAATCAGAAGGAAATGAGAACTGTGATGCATTGCTCTGAGACACCTTTTACTGTTTTCTTTTATAAGGAATAAGGCTTTTTATTTGAAGGAATTTGAGACTCTAGATACTGTAGAAGTTTGATTTTTTAAAAATCTTGGTCAATGGGCCAGACCCGTTGCTCACTCAGGAGAGTGCAGCGCTGGTAGTGCTGAGGCCGTGGATCCTGTCTATGGATGTCTGGTGCACTCACTGGCTGAGCGTGGTGTGGACCACACCATGCTGAGGGTTGCAATCCCCTTACCAGTCAAAAAAAAAAAAAAAACTCTGTCTATGAGAGAAGGCTTTATAGCAATTTATAGTTTATCAACAAACCTTGTAATCAGAGGTTGAAATAATGTTGAAACATAGAGAACTGTACTACTTCTGGGGTTTTGGAGAAAAGCATTAAATAGCTAATAATGGACTATAAAAAATATATATACATACATCTTTATGTCAGGTTTGAGAGAGAGGAACCTTGCCTGTGCTCAAGTTAGAAGGTAAAGAAGGAAGGAGGGCACTTTTTTGGATCAAGAAAAGGTTCCAGTTTCTGACAGAAGCAAGCAGTAAAGGGGATTCCTTTAATGAGGGAAAAGAAGGCTTTTATTTTCAAATTAGAGAGGATAAACTTTAGAGTGAATGAGTGTGGACATTGTACATTTTTATTTAGTCTGTGGGTGCTGATGACTGGATGTTAGGGAATGGAAATGAAGAGAGCTGGAGACTTGGACATTTTGCAAGGTATGTATGCAGAAGGAGAAGAGCAGATAAAGGGAAGCAATGGTGGGAGTGAGATAGGAAAGACTCAGATGAGGAAGGTTGTGTGTAAAGAAGCTGAAACTACAAGACGAACACACTTGTTGCATCTTGTCTAGGGTTATAGAAATGTTTTATTTGAAGCTGCAAATAAAATTGCAAGTCGAATAATATTGTTGACTTTTATATTTCATTATTGAGGTATTAGTAATGTTTCCGATAGAGAGAATTTAAGATAGATTCCAAGTTTTGTTTATTTCTATGTTTTTCATCTTTTGGTGTCTCTTCTTCGGTTCACAGAGTATGTTGCTTTTTTCCCCTTTGTCATTTAAGGAAGAACTTCAGATATCACTTTTAAAACTGAGCAATGACTATGAAGTAATGAAAAGTACAGCTGCAAGAGATATGAGATTGGATTCAGACTTACATAACTTAAGACTTATTCTGGAGGCAAAGGAACAAGAACTCAATCAGAGTATTAATGAAAAGGAAATACTGCTATCCAAGTTAGTAGAATTAGACAAACAGAACCAAGAAGCTACAAAGGTAATGTTATATTAAAGACAGTGAGGTAGCACATTTTACTCAGTAGACTGAACACTGGGTTACCATGTAAAAAAGATGCACATAATTTAATTTTGTGATTTAATTACTATTTTAGTTCACTGATGCTCTACTCATAGGAATTGCCAAGTACTAAAGTACTTTTGGCTTTCCAGACCATGTAGTCTCATTTGCAACTACTCAACTCTGCTGTCGTGGAAGAGCGTGGCCGTGTTTCAATATGATTTTATTTACAGAAAGAGGTGCAGGCCTGATTTGGCCTCTAAGATGTAGTTTGTTGACTCCTTCTCTAGTGTTTAAGAGTTGAAAATAAATAACATATATTGTCTCCCTTCTTTGGAAAAATGGACTTGCTGTAAGATATTAGTAAATACCTTTGTAGGGGATGTTGGGATAGGAAAAAGGTTGTTTTTTTCAAAGATTAGAAATACCCGAGGATAATTCTATTAGGTATGAAATTTTGTGAAATTTTTTTTTATGTACCACAATAAGAACATTTTGTAACGTTACCATGCAAATTAATTTTTCAGCACATTATTTTGATAAAAGATCAGCTATCAAAACAACAAAATGAAGGAGATAGCATTATCAGTAAACTGAAACAAGGTCTAGATGATGAGAAAAAGATAGTTCATCAACTTGAGGATGATAAAATGAACCTTACTAAAGAGTTAGACAGACAGAAAGAACAGTTAATTCAAAGTGAACTGGTCCTGAATGATTTGCATTTAATCAAGGAGGGGCTTGAGGATAAAGCAGAAGGTTTAGCAGATCAGCTAAGTAAATCACAAAAAAATAATTCAAACATCCAGAAGGAGAACCTTGAACTTAAGGAACATATTAGACAAAATGAGGAAGAGCTTTCTAGGGTCCGGAATGAGTTAACTCAGTCTCTTAATCAAGACTCTAATAGTACTTTTAAGGATAAGTTACTTAAGGAAAGGGAAGCTGAAGTTAGAAACTTAAAGCAAAATCTTTCAGAAATAGAACAGCTCAATGAAAATTTAAGGAAAGTTGCTTTGGATCTGAAAATGGAAAATGAAAAGTTGGTTTTAACATGTGAAGATGTAAGGCATCAGTTGGAAGAATCTGAAGCTGGGAACAGTCAGATTTCTCTGGAAAAAAACACTATTGTGGAGACTCTCGAAGTGGAAAAAGGACAGCTAGAAGCAGAATTGTGTCAGGCTAAAGAGAGGCTGTTGGAAGAAGCAAGCAAGTATGAGCAAAACATTGAAGAACTATCAAATGCACATAACTCGAGCACCTCTGCCTTACAGCTGGAACATGAGCGTTTCGTTAAACTCAGTCAAGAGAAAGACTTTGAAATAGTAGAACTCAAAAAGAATATTGAGCAAATGGA
>NW_007740273.1:18071-21294 GCF_000696425.1 Galeopterus variegatus | reverse complement strand
GGAGGTATCTCAACTGAATATAATCAAGGATCATCTTGAAAAGGAAATTAAACAGCAACAGAAGATGATTGAAGATCAAAGGCAGAGGAAGATTCAACTACTTCAATCTTTACAGGAGCAGAAGATGGAAATTGATGAGTTTAAGTACCAGCATGAGCAAATGAATGTCACACACACCCAGCTGTTTTTAGAGAAAAATGAGAAAATTAAGAATTTGCAAAAAGCAGTCGAACAAATCAAAACCCAGTTGCGTGATAAACGACAGGACATTCAAATGGAGAATCCTGATATTTTACAAGAAACAAGAGTTCAGGGCCTNATTTCATCCCAGCTCTCTTCTGAAAAAGTTGCAACAATTAGAACTCTCCAGGAAAATAATCTCAGATTCTCTGATTTGAGTGCTTCCACCTCGGAGCTAGAAGGAAGAGAACATGAACAAGCCGATTCAGAAATTAAGCAGCTAAAGGAGGAAAAAGATGTCTTACAGAGGTTACTTAAAGAAAAAGACCTTTTAATCAAAGCCAAAAGTGACCAATTACTGTTTTCAAATGAAAGTTTCACTAACAAAGTGAATGAAAATGAACTTTTGAGGCAGGCAGTAACAAACCTGAAGGAGAGAATATTAATTTTAGAAATGGACATTTGTAAACTAAAATGGGAAAATGAAAAAATAGTAGAAACATCCAGGGTAAAGGAAGCAGAATATCAAGCATTACAGGAGACTAATATGAAGACTTCTATGATGCTGCGAGAGAAAGAGTTTGAGTGCCATTCGATGAAGGAGAAGGCTCTTGCTCTTGAGCAAATACTGGAAGAAAACGAACGGGTATGTTCTGGTTGGAGTATTGTAGAGGGAAGTTGGGGGTGGAGGAGACTTCTTTGTTTCAGTTACTTTATTGATATCATATTTGAAGAGGACAACGAATTTGTTCATTTAGAAATATTCAAGATACAGTCATGTGTTGCTAAACAGTGGGGATGCACTCTGAGAAACATCATTAGGCAACTTCGTTGTTGTGCGAACGTCAGAGAGTGTACTTACACAGACCTAGGTGGTATAGCCTACTACACACCCAGGCTGTATGGTATAGCCTATTGCTCTGACTACTGTCGGATACGTGATCAGTCATGGACCAAAATGTTTTTATGGGGTACGTGACTATAGTTGATTTGAGGCATCTGGAAGTTTCTCCCTCAAATTATTACATATTTCCAAGTACTTTTAGTAGTAGGTTAATTTTTTACAGCCTGCTAAGTAGGAAAAAAGAGTATAGTAGCAATTAATACCCTTAGAAAATAGAAATTTGTTACAAGAGAAATTTTAAAGTCACTTAAAAACATTTTAGGCTTATTTCAATAGCTGCTAGTAGTGGTTAACATCTTAGGGATTCTTATATGTAAAGGAAAGCCCTGTGAAATGCTACGTCTTTAAACATTAGCTACAGTAAGAAATGCGCTTTACATTGTGACATAGCAGCACGTGTCCGTGTGTGTGTAAAACCGAAAAGTTTCAAGAACCAGAAATTACCCTTACTACATGTGATACACTATTAAAAAAAACACACCCCAAAACAGTGCTGCATAAACCATTGAACTGATTTTTAAGAATCAATTAGTCATAACCTGGAATTTGAAAGGTGTTAGCCAAGTGTAGTAGTTTTCACATAGTAAACTCAGTAAATACTGTAATCCCAGCTCTGTCACACATGTGACTTTTGGTATGTTTTGACCTTATTGGTTTTCTTATTTAACCATCATATGGAGGGTCATAACAGTTATATGGAAAGTGTCCATAGCTTTTCATAGAATTAAATTTTTATATGCATTTCATTTTAATAAGAATTATTGAAGATCTCCTGTTACATCATACTATGATAGGTGCTGTGTAGGGCTTGTTTGGTAGTGCCTTTCTACTCTAATTTCTATACTTTTACTAGTAGAAATTTGGAAAAGAGTTGATAGGCAGAACAGTGGAGTATTCAGCAAGTGCTTCTTGAGCATTTACATGTTGCCAGGCGCAAGATAAACTTCTTTTGTCAATTAAGTTCTCTCTTAGAGTCTTGGATTAAAGTTGTGAAGACTTCATTTCTTCTTCTTGGCCATATATCTGATTAAATAGGTACACTCATGGTCAATGTCGAGGTGTTCTCGTCCTTCAGAGATAACTTTTTAGCCTTAGTGGTACTGGTCTATAATTGGTGTGAAAAAGACTCTTAGAGGGTCCAGCTTCCTATTACTAACCAAAATTAGCTACAGTGTCTTATGGCTGTAAGACTACAACAGAAGGAATGTAGAACAAGTCTTTTGTTTTATTATTTTTTTTTCTTTTGCAGTTTTGCATTTTGTACAATTTAGTTCTACTTCATTGACATTTACACATCTAAAGTGTGCAGATTTTGTTCGGGCTCTCCTACCTTTTAGGAATCTTCCCTAAGTCAAGTATTTCTAAAGTATTGTATTCCTTGAGGGTAATTCATATGAAATATTCTATCCCAGGGCTGTTCCAAAAGTTCATGGAAATGTCAATATTTTCTTTTAATTCTGTTTTGTCACAAAATTTTTCAAGTACGCTCATGTAATTTGAGTACCTTTAATAGTACATTCTGAGTATTATAAATTACATATTTTGGGGTGAGAGGGGATGTTCTCAGCAGGAGATCTTCAAGTCTATTTAATTTCTCAAGCATTTGCTCTTTCTCTGTAATATGAAAAAGGAAACTAATTGAAAAACTATTTGGAAAATATTGGCCATCCTATTTGGGAGGGGATGTTGAAGTAAAAGGAACAGATAGTTTTATGTTTTGGTTCTATGATTTATCCTGAGGGAAACATTATATATTCTCAAAGAAATGAAAGTTTTCATAATAACTTAAAATAATACTTAACTATATGTAGATTCATTTGATATGCACATTTACAACAGAGAAAAGACCTGGCTGTAAACAGCCTGACACTTTTCTGTGTTTGTTAGAATTCCAGGTATCATTTGACATTCATGACTCTACTTTTGCAATGAAGGGTTATCTTTTTTCTTCTGTTGTTAATATATTGTACTTGTATGGAATAAATTTTTATTATTGTCCAGCAAGATATCATTCCAAAGTTGCTTTCATTACGTTGTTGCCAAAATATTCTTTTAAAATAGACTGTACATATGAAATAATTTCCTTTTTATCTTTTTCTAGCTGCTGACACTTACTTTTCTTGAACAACAGTTGTGGGT
>NW_007740273.1:15114-17136 GCF_000696425.1 Galeopterus variegatus | reverse complement strand
TGCAGTTAAGTCAATGCAGGAGAAGACAGTTACATTTCAACAGGAGAGAGACCAAGTCACGCTGTCCCTGAATGAGAAACAAATGGAAAACAATACCCTACAGAATGAGATATACTTTCACTTTAAAGAAACAGTGAATCAAATATTAAGTTTAATAAATATTAAGTAAGAAAACTGGAAAGTTTTCAATTAAAATGAATTTATTTCCTAGGTGATTTTTNGTGTAGAGACAGTGGAAGCAGATCCTATACCGAAGCGAGGAATGCATTTTGATTTTCCTTGCTGAATTCGAGTTGTTTCTATTTCTAATAATTTCAAGTTATTTTGTAAATAAATAAATATATATATATATTTTAATATAATAAAGAGATCTATAAGAATGTCTAAAATGAGTGGCTTTTAAGAAGGTTCAATGTTGAGTTCTTATAGTTTTTATATGTCACTAAAAAAATGAGAAACANGGGGGGAAAGGAACATTTTGTAGAAGAAAAAATAAAGAAATGTCCTCTACCTAGGTTCAACATTTATGTAACAAAGAATTACGGTTAAACCAGCAGCTAGAGAGATTGCATAATCATCTTTTAGAATCAGAAGATTCTTATACCCGTGAGTCTTTGGCTGCTGAAGATACAGAGGCTAAACTAAAAAAGAAAGTCACAGAATTGGAGGAAAAGCTAGTTTCATCCACTAATGCAATGGAAGATGCAAGGTAACTTTTTCATTTTTTTTTTCATTAACTTTAACTGAAAACTTCTTGAGTGTCAGACTCAGTAAGCATTTTTCATGTTAGCTCATTCTCATAAAATTCATTATCTCCTTTTTGCAGATATAGATACAGGGTAAAGAGATTTAGTAACCTACCCAAAGTCAGGCACACAGAATTTATGTGTGAGTTCTGCACTCAAGTCTGAGACTCTGAATCTGGCTTTCAAACTCTTAATCTTAACCATCACCCTAGGCAATTGCCTCTTATCATTTTAGGGATATAGTCTGTAATTCTGGCTGATTTAATTAGCTCTGTTCAGCTCCCAAAGAAATAATTTAATTTATGTGGGTTTATTTTTCATCAAGTGGTCTAAGGTTGAAGTAGGTGTAGATATTAGAGTAAAGGAAGTAGCAAGGTGAAGGAACTAGGTCAGTATGAAGAATTAGCTCTTGGTTTATTAGGACTTTTAATTGGCCAGGTCCTTGCTTGGTCCCTGCTTATCTTTTTTAAAATTTTATTTTTCTCAATAAAATGTTGTAAAATGTTTTTTCTTTTCTTTTTTTAATTACAAAAACGTTATATTTTGCACTTCAGGAGAATCATTCAAACCAAAAGAACATAAAGCAGAGTCTCACCCCCCCAGTGATAATCTTTTTTTGTACCCTTTTGTGTTTTTATATTTGTTTATATATACATATATATATATAACTTATCTTTTTAAAAGCAAAATTGAGATCATACTATTCATACAGGTTTTGTAACCTGTTTCTATCACTTAATAATATATGAGTATCAGTACACATTCACGCATATGTTTCTGCAATATTATTTTATGATGAGCCAGTACTTGGATTAGCCATAATTTCTTTAACCCAACCATTTATTATTGGATGTTTCAAGTGTTTCAGCTTTTCAAAATTACTAAGAGTGCTGTTGTGATATCCCAAAGCATGTATGTTTTGTGTTGATGACAGATTATTTCCTTAGTGTAAATTTTGAGAAATGGAACTTCTGGGTCAAGGGGCATTTTAAAACTTTTGAGATTGTACTGCAAAATTAATTTCCAGAAAAGATGTGTCCGTTTATATTTCCATTTGTGGTATGTGCATCTTTTTATTTATCTTTTTACTATGTATGGTGCTGATGGAGATATTAGAAGACAGTAGACCCTTTCTGTCTGCAAAGATTATAGGTCAGTGAGACAGTATTTCTGAGGGTGAACCCCTCCTCCTCCCTTTGCATGGAGTGTTATTGTACCTTCAGATTCTCAAGGGAAACTCATTTAAAATGGGAATTAAAATGAGTGATCATTTTTG
>NW_007740273.1:12329-14588 GCF_000696425.1 Galeopterus variegatus | reverse complement strand
GAAGTAGCAAGGTGAAGGACCTAGGTCAGTATGAAGAATTAGCTCTTGGTTTATCAGGACTTTTAATTGGCCAGGTCCCTGCTTGTGGTCCCTGCTTATCTTTTTTAAAATTTTATTTTTCTCAGTAAAATGTTATAAAATGTTTTCTCTTTTCTTTTCTTTTTTTATTACAAAAACATTGTATTTTCCACTTCAGGAGAATCATTCAAACCAAAAGAACATAAATCAGAGTCTCACCCCCCCCCCAGTGATAATCTTTTTTTTGTACCCTTTTATGCTTTTATATTTGTTTTTATATATACTACTCATCTTTTTAAAAGCAAAATTGAGATCATACTATTCATACAGGTTTGGTGACCTGTTTCTATCACTTAATAATAGATGAGTATCAGTACACATTCACGCATATGTTTCTGCAATATTATTTTATGATTAGCCATTACTTGGATTTGCCATAATTTCTTTAACCCACCCATTTATTATTGGATGCTTCAAGTGTTTCAGCTTTTCAAAATTACTAAGAATGCTGTTGTGATATCCCAAGACATGTCTGTTTTGTGTTGATGACAGATTATTTCCTTAGTGTAAATTTTGAGAAATGGAACTTCTGGGTCAAGGGGCATTTTAAAACTTTTGAGATTGTACTGCAAAATTATTTTCCAGAAAAGATGTGTCCGTTTATATTTCCGTTTGTGGTATGTGCATCTTTTTATTTATCTTTGTACTATGTATGGTGCTGATGGAGATATAAGAAGATAGTAGACACTGTCTGTCCGCAAAGATACTATAGGCCAGTAGAGACAATATTTCTGAGGGTGAACCCCTTCTCCTCCCTTTGCATGGAGTGTTATTGCACCTTCAGATTCTCAAAGGAAACTCATTTAAAATGGGAATTAAAATGAGTGATCATTTTTGTATGTGTTTCACTCAGGCAGACATGCCAGAACATCCTCAGATTATGTCCTTATGTATTGTAATCCTTCCTTGCAATTTCAGGCCCTTATTTTCTCAAATTAAAATAGTTTTTAGTCTCTGCCCCTTTTATTTACACTTTGTAATAGTTTCCAGAATAACCTTCCTTAAGTAGAGCTGTGATCTTGTTCCTCCTTTTTTAAAAAACCAGTTTGGACTCCCATGATTTGGTTCCATGCTACCTACTACCACAGCCTTATTTCACGCTATCATCTGTATCCAGCTGGACTGTATTACTCAGTTTTCTCAGACCTACTGTCTTCCTATTTCTTTTTCTTATCCTTTTTCTTTTCATGTTCTTTCTTCTGCCTGAAGAATGGACCTATCCCTGACAGTTTTTCTGTGAAGCCACCTGTTCTTCAAATTCCATTTTCTTCATGAAGGGTACTTTATTTAGCATCCCCCTCCTCATATGCAGAACAAACACTGGTGTGATGTTTTTCCTTTGAACTTGTATAACACTGAGTCTTTGCTAGATTCCATATATTTTACTTCAGGGTACAGGTAACATATATTTTACTTTAGGGTACAGGTAATTGTTGACCTGTCTTATACTGTCTCCCAGCCAATGAAATGTAAGGTCACTGGGGAGTAGGAATGATGCCATTCATTTGATACCCTTCCCATAGCATATATTACACATAGTTTAATAGATTTTCAGTAAATATTTGTTGTATGAGTAACTAAGTCTACAAACCCTAACTTTACAATAGTGTGAACTGGTATTTCTTAACTTTAAATGCCATCTTAACTCATTTCATCCTTACAATCACCCTTGGAGTGATTAGCTAACCAGCAAAGCTGAATAAATTCCAGGGACATTGAGAGCAGAGGTCTTCTTACTATCAATTTACCTCGATTTCCACAAGAGGGTGCTGTTGGGTAAAGTCTCTTCAAAGTGAGATGATCTTGAATAAAAATTTAACTAGGTATTAAAAACCCAGAAAGATTATTGCAGTATTTTGGATATAATCATTATACATTAAGGAAGTACACCAATGACATCAGCATAGATAGGTGCTATGTAAATCTCCTAGGGATCCCTGGATTATTATTTTGGGACAGGAGTAGGTATTATTGTATTTAATGTAGGTAGAAAGAAAGATGATAGTAAAAGATAATTAACTAATAATGAGAGCAGTTAGCTCATCAGTTGCATAGCCTTTGGAAATTGTGAGTTCACCATGATTCCAAGTGTCAAAAGCAAGGGGGTGTCATAGAATCTCTTCTTTGTTAGGTTAGAAGATGGATAAAATGACTTTGAAGGTCCCTTACAACTTAAAATTC
>NW_007740273.1:9210-11525 GCF_000696425.1 Galeopterus variegatus | reverse complement strand
TGTGAACAAAGTGGAGTTCCAATTCTTCATCAAAAGGTGCTGGTTGAGGTTGTCAGACGCCGTCCAATATAGATCCCCAATCCAATAGCCAGCAGATGAGAGAGCAGCAGAGAGGGAAGAAAAACCTTGAGAAGCTCTGCTGAGAAAATGCCCCCCCTTCTTCATAACGCTCGTGTTTCTCATGCTGAAAGTAGCTGTGCGCTTCGGGTGTTTAAAGAGGAACTCCTTGAGGGGTATATTTTCTGGCCGACTAGACCAATCCCATATCCAATCTGAGTTTTTCTTCAACATGCTTTCAACTTCTCTCCTTCTCTCAATGTAATCTTCCTCAGACTGAGAGCTGTTTTTTTTTTCCAATGCTACTATGGGTATCGGTTTCACAAGCTCTATAAATATCCTGTGGTGTCTGTGGCTGTCACAGTGAGAACTCTTGGAGCTACTCCGTCCAGATTCATGCTGGGCATCAAGGAGTATTTTTTCCATGTCACCATTATAAATAGAAACTGAGGCTGGGACACTATTCCCATTTCTATTATTGCTAAAGTGCAATTCTACCCAGGAGCCTTGCAGGATTTCCTCCTGCAGACCGGGGGCTCCGCTTGGCGACATGGAGCCGAGGGGGGCGGCGGCGGCGGCGGCAGCGGCCGAAGTCTGCGCCGGGCTGCTGCTCCGAGCGCTGTACAGTGCGACTAGCGCTGGGCGGCGGGAGCTACGCTCACCTAATGGGCCGAGGCCGCGCCTCCCGGCCGCACGCACACACGCCCCTGGATTGTTGTTTTGGGACAGGACTAGGTATTATCGTATTTAATGTAGGTAAAAAGAAAGATGATAGTAAAAGATAATTAACTAATAATCAGAGCAGTTAGTTCGTCAGTTGGATAGCCTTTGGAAACTGTGAGTTCACCATGATTGCAAGTGTCAAAAGCAAGGGGGTGTCATAGAATCTCTTCTTTGTTAGGTTAGAAGCTGGATAAAATGACTTTGAAGGTCCCTTACAACTTAAAATTCTGAGATAAATTACATCTTAGAGATTTAACCGGGAGACTTGAAAGTTGCAGACTATTTGTAAATTTTTCTTTTGCTGACATTTCTTGTTTAGCCTAATTCTTAGTCTTTAAGCCATTTGTTCAAAGTCACTTTTACAGGAGAGATCATTGAATTGATAAAAATAGGGAGAACAGAGGAACTATTCAAATTTCTTTGAAATCTAACTTGAATTTAATGCAATAAAATGTCGCGAAGGTCCAGTTCATAGAGACAGAGTGGAATGGTGGTTGCCAGAGGAAGGGGGAGTTGTTGTTTAATGAGCATCGGGGCTGGCTGGTTAGCTCAGCTGGTTAGAGCGCAGCCTTGTAACACCAAGATCAAGGGTTCAGATCCCTCTACCAGTCAGCCGCCAAACAAAAAAAAAGCGTATGGAGTTTCAGTTTGGGAAGATGAAAAGAAGTTCTGGAGATGGATGGCGGTGGTGGTTGCACAACAGTGGGATTGTACTTAGTGCCACTGAGCAGTGCATGTAAAAATGGTTACAATGGCTAATTTTAATGTGTATGTTACCACAATAAGAAAATGTAGGGAAGAGGTTTCATCTTGTTAAAGTACCTAAATACTTTGAAATCTACCCTGAATTTAGTGCAATAAGACTTAGGGAAGGTGATTCTTCTGGTTAAAGTAATAGAAGCAGTTTGATTTTTATTCTTTTTGTTTGAAGCCATCAAGCCAGCGTGCAGGTAGAGTCGTTACAGGAGCAACTGAATGTCGTCTCCAAGCAAAGGGATGAAACTGCACTGCAGCTTTCGGTCTCCCAGGAACAAGTAAAGCAGTATACTCTATCACTAGCCAACCTGCAGATGGTCCTAGAGGATTTCCAAAAAGGTAAGTTGTATGGTCAGTTTTTCAGTGAAGAAAAATTGTAGTTGTTGATAATTTTCCCCTATTGGAGTGCCATTTTAGATTAAACATGGGGAAATCTTCAAAAGGTTACCCACTTACAGGGGCAAAAAGTAAGTAGCCATTATCAACTATTTAGACTCCTTTACAACTAAGACTAGAGAACGTTAACTATATTCAGTAGTTGTTAAAAATTTGATTTAGTATTATATTACCAGTTAAGGTGAGAGTTGAAATATAAAGGCAACACGCGGTAGGATGATCAAGTGCTAAAGGAAGAATACAAAGGAAGAGAGAGTGATTAGGTTTCGAGATATTGGTTGCAGGTCGAACCCACTTCAGAGTGTTAATCATTAGTAATTACCATCCTTTGATATATTTCTTAACTTGTTATTAGCTATTCATCTATACTTTGAGGTGACTGT
>NW_007740273.1:6831-8446 GCF_000696425.1 Galeopterus variegatus | reverse complement strand
TAAGGAAGTAACTTTAAATTTGTACCTGTGTGTCCCTTCAGGATTATGCATGTGTTTGAAATCATGAATTTTGAATATAAGGTTTCTAGATTTCTGTAGTGTAATATAATTACAAGAGCAGGCATGTATACAAACTAGTATGGTACTGAGGCTAGAGAGAAAATGTTTGCCAAAGGGGAAATACTTGAGTAGAGTTATGAAAGGAGAGAAGAATCTGCAGGATAAACAACATGGAAAAGGGTTTATGCAGAGCAAACAGTGATCTCATTACTTAACATTATCACTAAGGTACATATAATTTTCTCATTGAGACATTTGAACTAGTTTTGTTGAATTATTAAAATTTCAAGTGGTTTAAAATTCTAGTTTTATCACATAATTGCAAAATACTAATGTAACTTTCTTGGTCTTCAGAGGAGAAAGCTGTGTATTCTGCTGAACTAGAAAAGCAAAAACAGCTTATGGCTGAGTGGAAGGAAAAGGCAGAAAATCTGAAAGGAAAAGTGGTGTCATTACAGGTAGGTCAAAATAGTTTTCTCTTATAAATTTTATTATTCATGAAATAATTACTTTGTAGAATTTTTGTCTTGAAACTAATCTTCAAAGCTATTCATTTAGTAAATGATGTTCAAGTGGCTACTCTGTATCAGATCCTCTGCTGGGGCATGACAGTAAACTATATACTCACGATTTCCCTCGGGTCACTGACTTATAGTATAGAGTAGACACACACAGCAAATGTGAGAAGATAGGATATTTTAATTTTTTAGCACACGTGGGTATTTTAGAGATTTGTAGGGAAAAAAAGCCAAATTAATCTATGATTTTAACTTTATAATTTTCTCTTTTTAACAAAATACACTTGGTACTATATTTCACACGGATTAAAATAATGCGTATGATCCCATTAGATCTTTTTATTTGTAGGTCATCCTTTAAAATATTTTTTATTTATTATTCTATATTTCATACAAACAAAAATCATGAGGTATAAATAAAGTGAATCACTAAGAAACGATACAACACCAAAGTGACTTGCTTTTAGATTTAGGAGCTACTTTTCTAAGTCATAAGTAGATTTTAGCAAAAGCTAGTGAAAAATAATGAAATTCACTTACCTGGCATTAGTGGTGAATATGCTATACAGGAACATTAATGTCCCAAGTAAGAGTAGATATATTTCCTACAAAGTTTTAAGACTTTTATTAAATATTAAGTGGCTGCAAAAAAAATTAGGTAATATGTATAAAATATGGCAGCAATGCAGCAAATACACACGTACTCCCCACCCCATGTGAGAAATAGAATGTCATCCTCTGAAGTCCTTATGCACCCCTCCACATCTCATCTCCTTCCTACCACCTTGTTGATAACTACTATTCTAATATTTTGTGTTTAAAACCCCCTTGTTTTTCTTTATGGTTTTATCACATAGGTTTTCATCTCCGAATGATGTTGTTTGGTTTTGCATATTTTTGAAGTCTTTATAAATGAAAGTTGAACTGTATGTAAATCAAATAATTCTTCTGAGACTTGCTTCTTCAGCTATGTTACTGTGTGTAGATGGTTCATTATTTTTACTGCATGAATGTATAATTTATTTACTCATTTTACT
>NW_007740273.1:4868-5831 GCF_000696425.1 Galeopterus variegatus | reverse complement strand
AAAAAAAAATTAGGTAATATGTATAAAATATAGCAGCAATGCAGCAAATACACACATACTCACCACCCCATGTGAGAAATAGAATGTCATCCTCTGAAGTCCTTATGCACCCCTCCACATCTCATCTCCTTCCTACCACCTTGTTGATAACTACTATTCTAATATTTTGTGTTTAAAACCCCCTTGTTTTTCTTTATGGTTTTATCACATAGGTTTTCATCTCCGAATGATGTTGTTTGGTTTTGCATATTTTTGAAGTCTTTATAAATGAAAGTTGAACTGTGTGTAAATCAAATAATTCTTCTGAGACTTGCTTCTTCAGCTATGTTACTGTGTGTAGATGGTTCATTATTTTTACTGCATGAATGTATAATTTATTTACCCATTTTACTAATAAAGAACATTTCAGATGTCTTCTATACAAACAATGTGGTTATGTACTTCCTTGTTTATATCTCCTGGTGCACACATAGAAGAGTTTCTTTCCAGTGTGTATCTTGATTGAAATTGCTGAGTTACCAGACCTATAAGAGTACTTCAAAAAGTTCATGGAAAAATAGAATTAAAAGATAATATGAATCTTTTCCATAAGCTTTTTGAGTACCCTCATACACGGGCAGCCTCAGCTTTATTAGATGATGGCAATTTGTTTTGTAAAGCAATTGTGGTAATTTACTTCTAGCAGCAATGTGTAAGAGTTCTTATTCTACATCCTTGCAAACATTTGGTGTTATCTGACATCATGTTTTTGCCAGTCTGATGGGTTGGAAGGTGTCTTTGTTTTGTGCTGCTATAACAGAATACCACAAACTGGGTAATTTATAATGAGCAGGAATTTATTGGCTCACAATTCTGGATGCTGAGAAGTCCAAGTTTGAGAGGCCGGTATCTCACGAAGGCCTTCCTGCCACCTCATCCCATGGTGGGAGGGCAAAGAGAGGCAAGAGAAAGAGCAAGAGGTGG
>NW_007740273.1:3031-3248 GCF_000696425.1 Galeopterus variegatus | reverse complement strand
CTGATTAAGGGCTTTGATTGCATTTTCAAAATGTCTTCACAGCAACATCTAGATTATGTTTCAATAACTGGGGACTGTAGCCTGTTCAGGATGACACATCAAAAAAGCTGTCACAAGGATTGAAGGTGTCAAAACTTGACCTGAAACTTACATGGATGAATACTCAAAAACAACCAAGAAAATGATGAGAAAGAACAACAGTGAGGAGGGACTGGCC
>NW_007740273.1:0-822 GCF_000696425.1 Galeopterus variegatus | reverse complement strand
CAGTTAGTTTTCCTGGATGTTGAGGCAATGCTGTTGTGTTGGTTGTCACCCTGTTGACCACGAAGAAGTGGGTTGATTTTTTTTCCTCTTTTTTTTATTGGATCATAATTGATTATACATATTTTGGGGGTTCAGTGTTGACACATGTTTATCAAATCAGTATTACTAGTATATATATTGTTATAAAGTGTTCTTATTTTTTATGCCCCTTGTCCAATCTCTCCCTNGGTCCACTCACTGGTTGAGCGTGGTGCGGGTGGGATGTTGAGGGTTGCGATCCCGTTACCGGTCACAAAAAAAGACAAAAAGGAAAAAAAGAAAAAAAAGAGAATGAGGATTCTCAACTGGGAATGGTACTGAATACCTGCGGATATTTTTGGTTGTTACAATGATTAGATGGCTCTCCCAGTATTTAGTGGGCCAGGAATGTCAAAAGCACTCCCATTGAGAAACATTCTGTTAAAGATTTTTTTTTTTTTCCTTTTTGTCTTTTTTCGTGTCCGGCAACGGATCGCAACCCTCAGTGTCGCGCCCGTACCGGACCGGGAATGGCAACAGGATCGCAACCCTCGGTGTTGCTCCCACACCTTGCTCAGCCAGTGAGCGGTAACTGGTCTGTATGTGGGATCCGAACCCTCGGCGGGAGCACCACCGCACTCCCAAGCGGCGCACAGTGCGCCACCGGGCCGGCCCCACTCTGTTAAAGATTTAAACATAAAAACAAAAATATCTTGCAATAAAACCTAGAAGACTACATGTATAGTCTAGGGCCAAGGAGGATCCTAACCAAGACTAAAATTCAAGAAGCTGTAAAAGCAAAGT
>NW_007740272.1:6599-31068 GCF_000696425.1 Galeopterus variegatus | reverse complement strand
AGAAATGTATCTTTTCTAATGCACATGGAAAACAGCTTTCAGCAGCAACCATAGTGTCCTTATGATGACATCTATCACATTTTATTAATCTAATCTACATTTCAAAGATGAGTGTTTGACTAAGTAGCCAGAATATTGGAGACGAAGTTTTCAAATGACCAAGCATTTGAGAATTTCATGTGCTACACATTTTAAAAGACTTCAATATGAAAAATGTAAAGTCCAATTCATGCAACAGTCTTAGAAACAAACGAACGTGTGTGTGTGGGGGGGTGGTGGTGGTGGTGTGATTTAAAGAATATGTGATCCATATCCTGTTTTATACTAGAGGTACATGTCATCCAAAAAGAGAAGAATGATTCCAAGCCATTGGAGTAGGTCCAGACAAGGAGGGCTGGTGGCAGCAATGCCCACTCAGCTGGGACAAAACAAATGGGTGACAGTGAGAATGTAAGAATCAGGGACCTGAGGGTTGTAATGTGTAAAGACAGAGCTTTCAGCCAGAGCTCCAAGACTAAGTTTCACTGAATAGGTTTGTCAGTATAGTCCTTATAAAAACTTTTCTATAGGAGATAACCGGTGGCTTGCAGGATGTGGATGTACTCCTGTACACTCTGACATGGAATTTTGGATAAATTTGGATTGCCTCTGGAGAAGAAAGATGGATATGCGAGTAACAAAAACAACATCAGATCTTCCAAAATGTGTCCAGATCATTGTCCCATTCTGTCAAATGTTAGTGCTATTACCCTAGCCAAAAACTCTGTCATTGCACACCAGAATAACTGCGAGTAGCCTCTCAACCATGTTTCTTTAGTTTTTCTTGCTTCCTTACAATCCATTTTTCCCATAGCAATCAGAGGAATCTTCCCAAATAAAATTATGTTACTTTCCTGTTAAAATTCTCTGGTGCCTTTCCATCTCACTTAGAATAAAATCCAAATTCCCTGCCATAGTCTTCAAGATCCCTTGTGACCTGGCTCCTTCTACCTCTCCAACGTCATCTTCTGCCAATCTCTCCTCTGGCCACAAAACTTTCTTGCTGTGCTTCCCTAGGGCTTCGGAATTTGCTGTCCCCTCTGCCTGAAACACTCGTCTTGCGAGTCTTCTTGTATTTGGGTCCTTCCTCTTTTTTTGTCATTTAGGTCTTAGCTCAAATATCCTGATTCAATCTAAATGACACATCACTATTTTTTATAGCATCCATCATATTTGCTATTATATTACCTTTTTATTTATTTTTTTTTGCCATTTTAGTGTCTGTCTCCCTCCCCTATACACTAGAATATAAACTTTATTGAGTTTATAGAATTATCTGTCAAACTATCCTTAGCTTCCAAACACTGCCAGCTTCACAGTAGACACTCAATAATAATTACTGAATTGACTGTTTAGGATATCATAGGACAATATGTGCATCCTGTGGATGTCTGATTGCTCTCAAAAAGAATACTGATGACACTCAGTAACCACATAAAAGAAGCAGCACCTGGACCCTCTCCTCAGGTCAGTCCAACCTAATAGTACGCTCTTTATTTCTGTCTCCATCTCCATCTCTCTCATCTAGACCATGATTACCACACCACCTATACTCTGTTGATGGAAATTCTATACCTCATTCAATTAGATGAGTTTATCCCAATGCTCTTGGTGACCCACAAACTGCTAGACCAAGACCACCTGCATGGTCAGGTAAAAATAAATATTCATGTGGAGTGGTAAAAGCTGTTACCACTTCAGTCCCTGGGTTAGACTTAAATCCTTTCCTCCCTACTCGCAGGGCAGGGAGGTGAGTCTATCTTCTCTGTGCAGGGGATCACTTGGTTTGACAAAAGAACCTGCTCTTTGTTTTACCTTCAGAGCTAGAGAGTGAGCTTTTAACCAGTCAATAGCATTGGGCAAGTTTGACATGAAGTATATTGGTTATATTTTTTAGACCCTTCCTATCAATGTTTCTCAAGGCTGGGACTTCAGGAGGAACCAGACACCTGGTAGTCCTGGCTGAGGTGGAGGCTTTAGCAGATGGTCAGAACATTTCTTGTTAGGTGGCTGATGGTGCATTTCAGAGGAGGAGTCAGTATAGTCCGATACTGAGATGATTTATCCAACAGCTCAGAGAGGCCACCTACTGCTCAGTTCCCTAGGAAATTAAATGCTAAACCCCATCGTGGAAAATACAGCCCACTTTAAAAGTGACAGATTGAAGTATACACGTACAGGAGGTCAGAAGCTCAGTGTCTGTCTGAAGTTGTGAGCTTATGTTAATCCTTTTCCTTCTCCCTTTTTTAAAATTCATAACACAAGTGGCAGAGAAGCAACCACTATAAAAATGGTTAGATATTAATATTACTGGATTTTTTCAAGGGGTACAGATGAGATTGAATTTTCTAATATAACTTTTTTTGGGGTAACCATTTGGAAAATTGTTTGTATAACTGTGAATGCTATAAAAATGGCAACTTTTACATCTCTTAATGTCTGTTTACCTGCTGCTTTTACAGCAATGGTAAGGTGTTTCTTTTTGTTGTCATTAATATAGTAACTGTGCATGATAAGCTTCCCCCGAAAAGCTATGCTTTACATTGGTGATGTTTTACTATGGCATTTTGTGTAATAAGAGAGCTATGTAGAGCTATTTGTCTAGGTAGACAAAGACACCTGTCTTTTATATCTTTCTGTCCCAAGTACTGATCTTCATTTTAGCATACTACATACCTTTCTCTAGTACTGTATTAATACCATTCTCACTGGGCATCACATTTAGGCCATTAGATTTTGAATAACTAAAACTAATGCATTCCAGGTTAGTGGTAAAATTATTTTTTCCAAAGATAAGGACCATGGTAATTTTTTACCACTCAAAGATTTAACTTCTGATTATTAAACCCCAGATTCTAAAAAACAACAAACAAAATCAAGCATCAGAATCAACTTGAAGGTTGACAATGAAGAAAGAAGAATGTTTAGCACTTAGAAGGCATTGGAACTGAGATTCACCCTCACCTCCTAGAAGAAACAGATAATGACAGTGCGTGTTCCACACACCTGACAAAGTCGGGTCTACTTGGATGTGTATAACATTCTTCACCCAACTTCTGTTTTTATGACTTCTCCAGATTTGGTAGCATTAAATATTTCTCTACAGAGGATGCTTGGTTCCTGATCTGTAAATGGAACATTTTATCAGTGTAAAGGAATTGTTAACACAAAATGCAAACACTCCCCATGGCTGCATAGGTACCGTGAGCCAGAGCTGGGATTTGAACTCCATAGTGTTTGACTCCACATTTTGTGCTCAATGCTCTGCTTCTTCTCTAATGATGTGTCTGAAATGCTATGTGGGAGCCTGTTTGCTATGATTCAAAGAATAAATGATAGCCATAAAGAGAGACCAGGCAACAAATAAAGGAGTTGGTGGGTTGTTATGACTGTAGTTTGTCAGATGCTGCTTTCTCTGTGGTGCTTAGATTTCTGAGATGAAGTATCTGGGAGGCTCTGGCTAAATGCACAGTTTATCATTAGCTATGGCTCACTGCCTGTAACTTCTACTACTCGTCTTCCATAATGAGATGAGCTGAGGAATGAATATTCTTCAAAAATCCTTTTGCTTTCTTTCTTTAAAATCCAGTAAAGAGCTAGTCTAAGTAATCCATTATGCTTCCTTTTACCTGAATTCCAGTCTCATTCTACTCAATCATTAGAGCTGAGGAGGGGTCTTCCAAATTAAAGACATAACCCAGCTTTTTAGTATCACACTGGCAAAAGAAAAATGGAAAGGGTAGTTACAGGAGTTGGGGATGAGTTTTTGTGTCTTTGCCCTTTCTACTGAAGGTTCCACCCCTTTTATGGTGGCCTCATATCTGCCAATAGAAATCCATTTTGTCCTGGGGCCCACCTTCCTGGGAAGATAGGAGGAAGGGAGGATAACAAAAAAGGCATCTTTACACATAACAGGACCTGAGATAAAACTCACAGAAAGGCCAGCTATTCCCAAGTGGATGCTTGGATATATATTCTCTATATCTCTTGAGGGGAGGGTCCTGGGTTTTTTTTTAATTGACTGTTTCTTTATTATTTTGTTGAAAACCAGAGCAGGGTAAACATATTTTCACCTTAGTTCCTTAGAATGTCAAGCCTAAGGCAAAGGACTTATATGCTAATATTTTATCAGGGAGTGCAATTCCAGGGAGCAGGAGTAAGGGACAAGAGGAATGAAGCAGGGAAGAAGGGAGATCCAATACAAGGATGCATTATTATCTAATTGGCCACTACGAAGTGCACCTGATTGCTTGATTTCATGGATCTGCCATCTAAGAAGCCATAAAATGCATTACAAGGTAGTTCACCCAAGATAAAAAAGAAAAAGAATTTATATGGTTAAAGGTTCACTCCATAGGGTGCTACCTCAATCACCTGCCCTCCTCCCAGTGTTGAACCTGCTCCACCAAATGGGCTCCTATAGCATCCCCATGCCTTGATTTCAACAGAGAAGTTCCAGAAAGAGTAAAAGATTTAAGCCATGGGCCTGAGGTGAAGTGCTGTTAGGTTGTGCCTACATGAAGTTGGCTCTGCAGTGGTGACTAAAGCAGGAGGCAGGTGATATAAAGTGGAGCAAAAGAAGTACATAAGCCACTGCCCACTTCTTGCACCACTCTTCATCTGTGTCCATGACCTCCATTAGCACAGAGTTGATGCAAAGTTAACAACCAAGGTTTAGTCTTCACTGGTGTAGCTGGTTGCAAGGTTATAATTGATATTCGTCATCTTCCTATTCCACCACCCATTCTAGATTTCCCTCAACATCTGCCAGCACTTTGACAGGTCTAGGCTGCCTTCCTTATTGTCCCCACATTCTCAGAACTTCATCTTAAGGGTCTTGAACGCTTAGTTGTCTTGCCCTTATTGGGCTAAGGTTGCTGTACTTGTCCCTTCATTGTTATCACTGAGCATAGAAACACCAAGAGATGTTCCATGGCTTCCAGAAATATTTGTCTCTGTCCCTCCATGTGTAGTATACACTTAGCCTCTCATGGTAATAAGGGCCAATTACCCCTGCCAGTATAGCAATTCCTTTCTTTTCCTGTTGATCCATGCAATAACGATCCCAAGGAGATCAGATTGAGTCATAGCTTCAAGTTCAGTGAAACCGAAATGGTGGAAGCATCCTTCCTAGGAACCAGGACTTATAACCAGTAGAGCCTAAGGTGTTAGGAATAGGAAAGTATGTAATTAGCAGGTGCTCACTGGGAGTGATGGTGAGTGGGGGCCAATCCTATGATCCTACTTCTTCCCCCTGGTTGTTGAACTCATGTAGTCTAGTTACTGGAGACAAAGCACCACCTATTGGCAGTTAGTTCAAATTATATACTTCCTTGTAGAAGGCAGCACCCAAATCCTATAGGTGGCTATTCCTAAATTGATACCTTATTTGAGTCTTTAAAGGTAAAGGCTTAGTTGAGTCTTTAAAGGTTTGCTGTAAAATGGGTTTCTTGGTCTGAAGCAATGTGGTGTGCAATACCATATCAATAGATCAGGCATTCTCTACCAAAAGGTGGTAGAGGTAGAGGCAGGGGAGAGGGATCCATACGTGGAGAAGGTATTCATCATGGTAAAGAGACAAGTTTATGCATCTTTGAGGATCTAACCCACCTATTACTAAGAGGCTGGTTTGTCAACTTGAGGAATGGTATCATATCAAAGGGTTAGTTTTGCTCTTTGTTGTTGGCAGTTGGGCACTCAGCAGTGGCAGTAGCTATATCAGACTTGGTGAGAGGGAGCCCATGCTGTTGGGCCTAACAGCCTCCACTCTTGGCTGCTGCACTATGAGGAAGACCAAAGTGCTCATGTGGAGAGCTGAGAGAATGCATGGAGCACATGCGGAGAGAGATGCCCAGCCAGCCCCAGCTGCTTTAGCTGTCCCGCTCTCTTGGGAGGTTAGACAACAACCTCATGAGAACCTCCAAATCCAGACCTGCTCAGTTGAGCCCTTTGTGAATTCATGACCCAGAGAAATCATGAGATATTATAACTTAATTTTTGTTTTTTTAAGACACCAAGTTTTGGAGTGATTTGTTATGCTGCAATAGGTAACAGAACAGGCTGCTATAGAGCAGTAGTCCATTTCTGACCGGCTTCAACATGTTATACCAGCCTCTCAGTAAGCCACGCCCCTCATTCCTCCTCTGTCAGCTGGTCATAGGGAAGATGTGCCAGATGAGACAAAAACATTGACAAAACTGTGGTAGATGACATGGGAATCTGGCCCGACTGTTAATGCTAGTAAATTGTGCTTTTGGAGCTTGCTGAGGCCTGACCACAAATATGTCATTTCAGTGGCTAATACCCAGCTTATAATAATACCTAACTCATAATGGGCAGGTCAATTCATATAGACCTGTGGTCAGGTGTTCAGATTCTATTAGGACCCAGGAGCAATCTGAAATGGTGTTTCACATGAATAGATCTTTGCCATAGAGGGTATGACCTTGTTTCAGAACCTAGAGGTTTACTCTGCAACTGTCCTATCAGGGCTTGCCAGAGATTCCACATACAGCCCCCTTATCTGTCATGAATATCTCTAGGAATATGGGATCTTTTGGAAGATATTGCCTGAATGAGAAGGAAGTTTGGGCTTGTTGGAGAACCCTCTTAAACTCTGAACACTACTTGAAATGGGCAACCTTTCAAGTTACCTGATAAGTAAATTGGAGCAGTACTCCCAAGTGAAGTATATATTGCCTCTGAAATACAAGGGGGCCCACCAAGTTCTATGCCTCAGAATGAGTAGAACAAGATGTGAGGTGCAGCAGCTTGTTTCTTTATCTTTGCGGAGATGTCCTGGCATGTCCCAAACCACTGAACCTCTCAAAACTTCACCACCGTGGCAAGCCTTAGAAAATTTGGGGGTTTCTCTTTCATACTTTGGACCACATATGTTTTCTTGGGGCATCCAGAGCACTTGCCAATCCCTGCTCTCCAGATCCAATTGGCATGATGCCATCAATATATGGATCAATGGATACCAGCAGTATGCCCAACTGACTGGAGGAGCTGTGGACTATATTAAAAGCAGAGAGCAAGAGAGGTTGACATTGCCTGGGGCAAGACAGTGAATGTGTTCAAAACCCTGATTTAAAATCAGCAGGGAGGTATAATGTGTTTTTTAAAAGTTTTCATCGATATGGCCAAAATTTTAACGAAGTCTTTAAGCTTCAATCTTGTGAGAAATTGGCATATGTGGAATGTGTCATTTGCTAGTCAAGTCAGCTAAATAAAATATATAGAGTAAGTTTATTTATGGATTTTTATTTTTTATAAGTAACCTATGAAACATAAGTATGAACTGAGTCAAAACATTTTCCAAAGATAAATATTTTACATGCAAATTTAAATATTTTAAAGACAAATGTTTATTTTCAAAGATAAATAGTTTCTACTTAAGTGTATTTTCATGTTAAGGAAAAGAAAACCTCAGAAGGATGGCCATAACATACATATTTATCAAGTTAGAATTGCATAAATTTTCAGCTAAATTATCTTCTTGTTATAGTTTTGGGACATCTGAGAGAAAGAACAGGCAGATATTATTCCCAGTTTACAAAAGATGAAAGTGAGCTTCTTACGAGCTTAGCAAGCTCAATCAGTAAGTCAGTGACAGAACTGTATCAGAAATGGGGTCATTATTTAATGCTCTTAACGAATGTTAAACAGAATAATAAAATAATGCAACCCGTTTCTGCTCCTCTCATGAGCAAGATATAAATCTGTCCTCGGGTATAAGTAGACTGTTGACATTCAGATGCCTATCAGACAACACTTCATGGTAGGTCGACAGCCTTATATTTCTTTACCTAATTCCATCTCTAACTCCAAGGGCTCTCATTTGGAAATGGCATGGCCAGCAAGTGAGATGAGAACGAACTGCATTGCAAATTAGGCAGCACAATCTCTGGATTAAAAGTGCTGCTTTAAATCACTCTATCCTGAAGGTCATATTTATCCTGAAGCTTCTTTCCTGAGGCTGTGGTAGAAAGTTCAGTCCTCCCAAAACCCACTATGCACTTCAGGAACAAGCTTGATCCTGTCCCTAGGGAGGATATCATCCTTGAGGATGTAAATCTCCTATTTAGTCCAAGCAGCTTGTTGAAACACTACACCAGTCAGTTATATAGCTTGTGTTGGTGGTCATGTCCAGAAAGAGTTTGCCATAAGGTCATTGGCCCCACTTTTCTAAGGAAAAACCAGATAAAAATTGCATTTTATTTATATACATCATCCAGTCTAGAGGAGAAGAGATAAGGAAGAAAGGTCAGTGGTTAAGAAACTAGTCTCTGAAGTCAGAGACTTTCGCTTGGGTTTAAATTCAGGCACTGCCAATTATCAGCTGAATGACTCGGGCCAAGTTTCTCAGTTCTCTAAACTTCAATTTTGTCATCAGTAAGAAAGTGATAATAGTAGTATCCATGTTAGAACATTGTTGTTAGAGTTGAGCAAGGTCATCCATGAAAGAGCATAGCTTAGTATTGGACAGATTCTAAGTATAAATGTAAACATTTATTAGACACCTACTATGTTCCAGGTACTGGGTACAGAGACAAATGAATGATCTCTGCCATCAGGGACCTCACAATCTAGAGGAAAAGTGCACATATAGATAGAAGGTACAGGGAGAGGCAATTACACAGGGAAAACCAGGGTGCTGAAGGTGGACAGCTCCTCGGGTGCCATGAAGCCTCAGCTGCTTCTTGAAGGATGAGCAGTTTTCTAGGGAAAGGCGGTAGAGGGGGACTTTTTAGGCTGAGAAAGCATTAGGTGGCTCACTTCACTTTTACAGGAAACATAACTAACCCTAAGTGGGCTGCTTCCAGTTTGAAAACATTAATTTAGCTGAAATCAATCTAGCAACAGTGTAGCTATACTGTGTCCTGAGAGCGAGGGGGTGTGTAGAGAGTAGCTTTTAAGAGAAGATCTAGTCCCACCAGACTGGTGTCTGTTTTCACTCAGCATGCTCCCCTCTTTTGAGGTTGACATGATCTTTGTAGCATCCCCTCCTCTTTCTTGCTCAAGCCCTCTGCAAACCCCCTGGATGTTCTGCTCTTTTCTTTTGTGTCCCCACTTTTAATTCAGTCTCTGCCACCTCACCCCCATTCTTTCCTCTGGTATAATCCCAAATCCTTCAGTATTGATATTGGTTCTTCTCCAGTGACTTTATTCTCTCTGTCTTTAATCTCTCTACTCAGCCATTTGTCAGCATTTCCTTTGAATTATGATTTGAAACAATTCTATTTCCAAGAGTCTGGTTTCTTCAGAAGCAGATTCTGAGAAGTATCCAATAATTTAAAAAGTTTACTTCCTGATCCCAGGAAGCCCTGAATGGAGTGAGCAAGTGACACTGGGAAGGAAAGGAAGCCAATAAAGGAAACAGGTGCTGAGCAGGTTACACGATGGGCAACTTTATCCTACTGGGGATCTCTGGAAGACAGTGTAGAACATGTTTCAGAGTCTCCCTGAGGGGTAAGGAAACAGAGACATTTCTACCCCACTTCCACATGTCATTTCTTGAGCACTACCCACAGGGTGTTAACTCCCTGGTGCTTGAGGCAGCCAGAAGAAGCCATCAGGCAGAAAGGATCAGGGACCAGCAGTAAGCAGCTATGCATGCAGAGTGCAGGGAGAGGTGAGAGCTAAGGGCACTGCCAGCATCTCAGTCACTAATCTTCCGTTGTCTGGGCTTTCTTTCTTCTCTTCATTCTACTCCCTCCCTTAGACTAAATATACTTAGCGTATGTGTTGCAACCTCCCATGTTAATCCATTTAACCACAAATGTCAATGCCACTTGGGAACTGAAGGCTTAATTCCCAGATGTTACCTTTGCAATGTCTCATGCATTCATTCCCATGACCTCTTCCCTCCTCAATTCAAACCTCATCACCTCTCCCTGAACTAGAGCAACAGCCTCCTAATTAGTCTCCGTGCTCTCCACTTTGTCTTGCATGCTGCTCCCAATGCTCTCAGTGAGGAGCTCATACTTGCCTCCACTCAAAAAAACTTCTGAAGGTTGGAATTACTGCTCAGCTTAGCTTCTCAGGTTCTTTAAAATACGGGCCGTATCTATATCTACAGCTTTGTTTTCTCACTGTTTTCTTAAAAGTTACAGACATTCCCTACCACTCCTCGCCCCCTGAAACTACCCTGTATTTCGCCATCCATGGGTCTTGATCTGCTGTCTGAAATGCCAGCCCCAATTCACTCCTCCCACCATCTGTTTGTTAAAATTGTAATTGTATTCACAATTTCTCTCAAATGACAACTGCTCCATGGAGGTCTCCTGAGCTCTCCCTCCTTTGCCCCTTAGGGTATTCTGTGTCTCTCCTTTGCCATATTTTGCCATGTATTATTATTGTTCCCTTGCTATGTTATAAGGTCCCAGAAGAAGAAAGAGACTAGAACACAGTGCTTTGCACATAGAAAATATTTCTTAAATTAAAATATATATTAGCTTTATTGCCAAATGGTGTATTTTCAAATATAGATTCAGCTTATCAATAAATTTTAAACACATACAGATTAAATATGTTTTTCTCAGATGTAAACATGGCTGTCTGACTTCACTAACTTAGGTGACAGACACTGGCACACTGGGTGTTATTGTAAAGCATGAATTAGTTGTCATACCATCGTTAAATATGCCACAGATTCCAGGTATCATATCCAATGTGTAACAGAAATAATTAGCTTGTGGATAGGTAAAGGCTAATTTGCTTCTTTTGAGTTTAATTGCAGTAATTAAAATACAGAACATTTTGTACACACGATCCCTTCTCCCTGACTAATAAAGACCATAAACTTCAGCTGTCTGTATAATCATATTTCCAAAAAGAGCAACCCCTATCTCAAAGGCCTGGCCAGGGGTGACCCTAGGATATTGGTGTAGTCTGCCTTCGACACCCACTTCCATTTATGACCACTTTTTGGACGTCTGTTCTTACTTTAATTAATTAATTAATTAATTATAGTTAAAAAAATTATTTTATCATTTTACAATGTAGTTGATTTTCATGTCCCTTTACCGAATCTTCCCTCCCTCCCCTTCCCCCTCCTGCCCATCAACATCATATCTGTTTGCTTGTCTTAACAAGTTCAAGGAATTGTGATTGTTGTGTCTTCTTCCCCCCATTTGTTTGTGTATTTATTTATTTTTAGCTCCCACAAATAAGTGAGAACATGTGGCATTTCTCTTTCTGTGCCTGACTTGTTTCAGTTAATATAATTTTTCTAAGTCTATCCATGTTGCTACGAATGGTAGTATTTCATTCTTTTTTATAGCAGAGTAGTATTCCAATTAAATTTTTTTATTGAAATATAATTGATTGTACATACCTGTGGGGCACAGCATTGAATATCAATACCTGTGTGCAATGTGTGATGCTCATATCAGGATAATTAGTATATTCAACATTACAAAATGTAATCATTATTTCTGGCCCTTTACCAATTTCTCACTAGCCCCCCATTATCTTCCTCTTCCCACCTATGATAACCTTAGTTCTGTTCTCTCCTTTTAAAAGTTTAATGTATTATTGTGACTGTTGTATCTTTCTTCTTTCTTTCATTAAAATTTGTTTATTTAGGGGCCGGCCCGTGGCTCACTCGGGAGAGTGTGGTGCTGATAACACCAAGGCCACGGGTTCGGATCCCATATATGGATGGCCAGTTGGCTCACTGGGTGAGCGTGGTGCTGACAACACCAAGCCAAGGGTTGAGATCCCTTTACCGGTCATCTTTTTTTAAAAAAAAATTTGTTTGTTTATTTTTTCTCCTACTCATGAGTGAGGATCTGTGGTATTTCTCTTTCTGTGCCTGGCTTATTTCATTTCACATAATTTTCTCTAAGTTCATCTGTGGAATATACTATAAAGCAAATGTACTTCACAGAGCCTGGCTTTCCAGAGCCTTGCAGTTTCAAATATTGACCTTGCAAAGGACAGGAAATTTTCCTCAGGCTTTAAAGTCTCTGGTGTAAGATAAAGAATTCTAACACAGCAAGGTTGCTGGCTCAAAGACAGGTTACTGATTGATATGTAAAGATACTGGGAAATTGCTGTAAGAAGGAATGTTTGCTAAGATCAAGCTTTTGTTGGTGGACCACTTAATTGCCTTAATGGAATGTCATCTGACTTGTCTTTACTGAATGTTACCAGCTTCTATTGTTAAACTTGTTAAAACTTTAAACCCACCTATGTCTCTTACTGTAACTTCCTGGGCTAAAGAATAAATGCAGGAAGAAAATCCCAATTTTGGGTTAATTTCCCAAGGAAGGAATGCCTCTCACTTGAGGGTTCCAAGGGAGATTAACCACTTCAGGGCTTCTAACTGCTCAGACGAGATGGGCTTTGAGTAATCCTTTGTGGCTCCATCACCCAGGGGGAGAGGAGTGACAAATCCATGGGGGACAAAGCAATATTCATCCATATTTCTGTGAATGGCAGAATTTAATTCTTTTTTGTGATAGAGTAGTACACCAGTGAGTATGTATAACACAATTTCCTCATTTAGTCATCCATCAATGGACATTCAGGTTGGTTTCAACTCTTGGCTATTGTAAATAGAGCTGCAACAAACACAGGAGTGCAGGTATTCCTTTGACATGATGATTTCTATTTGTTTGGGTACATACCCAGCAGTGAGATTGTTGGATCATATAGCAGTTCTATCTGTAGTTGTTTGAGGAAACTCCATACTGTTTTCCGTAATGGCTGTACCAATTTACAGTCCCATCAACAGTGTAGGAGGGTTTCTCTTTCTCTGCATCCTTGTCAGCATTTATTATTCTGTTTTTTGTTTGTTTGTTTTGGGGTTTTTTTTTTTTTTTTTTGATAACAGCCAGTCTAACTGGGGTGAGATGATATCTCAGTGTGGTTTTGATTTGCATCTCCCTGAGGCTAAATGATAGCATTTTTTTCATGTGCCTGTTGGCCTTTTGTATATCTTCCTTTGAGAAATGCCTGTTCAGCTCCTTTGCCCTTTTTTTAATCAGGTTTCTTTTTTTTTTTTTTTTACTGTTGTTTGAGTTCTTTTTATATTCTGGATATCAATTCTTTGTCAGATGCTGTATTAGTCTTTTTTTGTGTTGGTATAACAGAATACTTGAGACTGGGTAATTTATAAAGAACAGAGATTTATTTGTCTTATGATTCTGGGATATCGGCATCTGGCGTGGGCCTCAGGCTACTTCTACTCATGGCACATAGTGGCAGGGAGCCAGTGGGTACAAGCAGATCACATGGCAAGAGAAAGCAAGAGAGAGAGAGAGAGGGGAGGTGCCAGGGTCTTTTAAACAACAAGCTTTCATGAGACCTAATTTAGCAAGAACTCACTCATTACCCCATCCCCCAGGAAGAGCATTAATCCATTCATGAGGGATCTGCCCGCATGACTCAAACAGTTCCTAACACTGCCACATTAGGGATCAGATTTCCACATGAGTTTGGGGGAGACAACATGTCAAAATCTATCAGATGCATAGTTTGCAAATATTTTTCTCCCATTCTGTAGGTTGTCTTTTAGCTATGTTAATTGTTTGTTTTGATGTGCAGGAACTTTTTAGTTTGATATAATCCCATTTATTTAATTTTTCTTTTGTTGTCTGTGATTTTAGGGTCTTTTTCATAAAGTCTTTGCCCAGTCCTATGTCCTAAAGTGTTTCCCCTATGTTTTCTTTTAGGAGTTTTATAGTTTCAGATCTATATTTAAGTCTTTAATATATTTTGAGTTGATTTTGGTGTATGGCAAGAGGTACAGATCTCGCTTCATTCTTATACATATGGACATCCAGTTTTCCAAGCACCATTAATTCAAGAGGCAGGTTTTACTGATGTATTTTCTTAGTGCCTTTGTCCAAGATTAGTTGGCTGTAAGTATGTGGGTTGATTTCTAAGTTTTCTATTCTGATCTATTGTTCCACATGTTTGCTTTTATGCCAGTACCATGCTGCTTTGGTTACTATAACTTTGTACTATAATTTGAAGTCAGATAGTGTAATGCCTCTGGCCTTATGGTTTTTTGCTCACGATTGCTTTGGCTATTTCGAATCGTTTGTTGTTTCATACAAATGTTAAGATTTTTTTCATTTCTGTGAAGAATGTCATTGGTATTTTGATGAGCATTGCACTGAATATGTAGATTGCTTTGGGTAATATGGACATTTTCAGAATGTTAATTCTTCCAATCCATGAACATGGACTGTACACCTTTTTGTGTACTATTTAATTCCTTTTAGCAATGATTTGTAGCTCTCATTGTAGAGATCTTTCATTTCCTTGGTTAAATTTATTCTAGGAATTTTATTTTTGTGACTATTGTAAATGGGCTAGCTTTTCTGATTTATTTTTCTGTTAGTCCATTGTTGGAGTATAAAAGCACTACCGATTTTTGCCTGTAGATTTTGTATTCTGCATCTTTACTGAAATTGTTTATCAGCTCTAGGAGTTTTTTGGTAGAGACTTTAGGTTTTTCTTTTTTCTTTTCTTTTTTTCTTTTTTTTTTCCCTTTTTTGTCTTTTTTCGTGACCGGCAATGGATCGCAACCCTCAGTGTCGCGCCCGTACCGGACCGGGACCGGCAACGGGATCGCAACCCTCGGTGTTGCACCCACACCTCGCTCAGCCAGTGAGTGACCGGTCGGTATGTGGGATCCGAACCCTCAGCGGGAGCGCTGCCGCACTCCCAAGAAGTGAACCCTCGGTGTTGCACCCACACCTCGCTCAGCCAGTGAGTGACCGGTCGGTATGTGGGATCTGAACCCTCGGCGGGAGCGCTGCCGCACTCCCAAGAAGCACACTGTAGCAGTGCGCCACCGGGCCGGCCCAGAGACTTTAGGTTTTTCTATAAATTAGATCATGTCATCTGGAAACAGGGACAGTTTGACTTTGTCTTTTCCAATCTAGATGCCCTTTATTTCTTTCTCTTGCCTGATTGCTCTGGCTAACACTTACCATACTGTGTTAAACAGGAGAGTGGGCATCTTTGTCTTATTTCTGCTCTTTAGGGGAAAGCTTTCAGCTTTTCTCCATTCAGGAGAAACTTGTGGTGGCTTGGTCATATATGGATTTTATTGTGTTGAGATATTTTTCTTCTATACTTAATTTGCTGACAGTCTTTCTTAAAGAGATGTTAAATTTTGTCAAATTCTTTTTCTGCATCTATTGAGATAATAATATGATCTTTGTCCTTAATTTTTTAGATGTGGTGTGTCACATTTTTTGATTTGCATGTGTTGAACCATGCTTGCATCCCTGGATGAATCCCACTTGATCATGTTGTATAATTTTTTTGATATGTTGCTGTATTCTATTTGCTTATATTTTGTTGAGGATTTTTCCATTTATTTTCATCAAAAATATTAGCCTGGAGTTTTTGTGTGTGTGTTGTATCTTTGGTTCTGGTATCAGGGTAATGCTGACATCTTGAAATGAGTTTGGAAGAATGGCCTCTGTTTCAATTTTTTGGAATAATTTGAAGAGAATTGATATTAATTCCTCTTTAAAGGTTTGGTAGATTCAGTAGTACAGCCATCTGGTCCTTGACTTTTCTCTATTGGGAGGCTGCTGATTATTGCTACAATCCTGTTGCTTGTTATTGGTCTGTTCATGTTTTGCATTTCTTCTTGTTTCAGTCTTGGTAGTTTGAATGTGATTGATCCATTTCCTTCAGGTTTTCAAATTGTTGGCACATAGTTGTTTGTAATAGTCTGTAATGGTTCTTTGCATTTCAGGGGTATCAGTTGTCTCCTCTTTCATTTCTAATTTTTGTTATTTGGGTGTCTCAGTTAGCTAGCCTACTTAATGACTTGTCTAATTTTGTTATTGTCTCAAAAAAAACCAACTTTTTGTTTCATTGATCTTTTGTATTGTTTTTTTAGGTCTCTGTTTCATTTAGTTCTGCTCCGATCTTAATTATTTCTTTTCATCTACTCATTTTGGGATGGGATTGTTCTTGTTTTTCTAGTTCTTTGAGGTGTAGTGTTAGGTTGTTTATTTGAAACCTTTCTATCCTTTGATGTAAGCATTCATTGCAGAAATCTTCCCTTTTAGTACTGTTTTTGATATATCCATCAGATTTTGTTATAATGTCATTATTTTCATTAGTTTCAAGAAACTTTTTGATTTCCTGTTCTATTTCTTCTTGGACCCATAGGTCACTCAGGAGCATGTGTTTTAATTTCCATGTGTTTCTGTGATTTCCAGAGTTCCAATTGTTACTGATTTCTAGTTTTAATGTATTGTGGTTTAAAAAGATACTTGTGATGATTCAGTTTTTTAGACTTGATTTTTGACCTAACATGTGATGTATCCTGGAGAATGTTCCATGTGCTGAGGAGAAGAATGTATATTCTGTAGTTGTTGGATGAAGTGTTCTGTAGATTGTGCCAAGTCCAATTGGTCTAAAGCATAGCTTAAATCCTGTGTTTCTCTGTTGATTTGTTGCCTACATGATCCGTCCAATGTTGAGAGAGTGGTGTTCAGGTCCCCAACTATTATTGTGTTGGGGTCTATTTCTTTCTTTAGGTCCATAGTGTTTACTCTACATAATGGGTGATCCAGTATTGGGTGCATATGCATTTATGATTATTATGTCTCCTTGCTGGATAGATTCTTTTTTCATTATATAATGGCCTTCTTTGTCTCTTTTTATGGTTTTTGGTTTAAAGTCTATCTTACCCAATACAAGAACAGCTATTCTTCCTTGTTTGTGATTTCCATTTGCATGGTATATCTTTTTCTGTCTCTTCACTATTAGTCTGTGTGTGTCTCTACAGGTGAAGTAAGTCTCTTGTAGACAGCATACAGTTGGGTCCAGCTTTTTAATCTAATCATTCAGTCTGTGTTTTCTGAGTGAGGAATTTAATCAATTTATCTGTAGGGTTATTATTTAAAGGTATTGCCTTACTCCTGGCATTTAATTGCTTTTTGTATGGTTCATTTAAATATCCATTGTTCCTTTCTTTCCCTTTTATTTTTTGTCTTCAGTGTTCATTGCCTTTTTGAGGTGGTGTGGTATTGTTTCTTTCTCTTTCTCATTTGCATATCTGTTCTACCAGTGGTTTTTGTTCTTTCTGGGGCATTCATGCTGGTGATTATTGTTTTGGGGTTCCAGGTGCAGGACTCCTTCAAAGATTTCTTGCAGATCTGGTTGTGTGGTGGTGAACTGCAGGTTTTGTTTGTATATTTGGGAAATACACTATTTCTCCTTCATTCCTGAAGAATAGCCTTGCTAGGTATAATATTTTTGGCTGGCAGTTTTTTTTTTTTTTTCTTTCAGTGCTTTGAATACTATCCTACAATTATTTTCTGGCCTGTAGGGATTTGCTGAGAAGTCTCCTATTAGTCTGATGGGGACTCCTTTATAGTTAAGTTGATGCTTTTCTCTTGCTGTGTTTTTTTTTTCACATTTTCACAACTCATTTATTTCCTCCACTTTTAGTAATATCTACACAGCTAATAGGTTTCTTTCATTTGTTCCCAATGTGTCATTTTTTAAAAAAATTTTATTTTGCCAATATACAATGTGGTTGATTATTGTGGCTAATTACCGAAACCTCCCTCCTGCTCTTGCTGTTTTTAGGTTTTTTTCTTTGTCTCTGACTTTTGACAGTTTGACCACAATGTGTCTCATAGAAGAACTTTTTAGACTGAATCTGTTTGGGTATCTTTGAGTCTCTTGAGTCAGGAAGTCCTATATCTCTACCAATACTGAGGATATTTTCCAGGATTATTTTACTGAGTATGTTTTCATGCCTTTTTCTTTCTCCTCCCTCTCTGGAATACCTATCATTTGGATGCTTGTGGGCTTAAGGTTATCTAATAGCTCCCATAGATTTTCTTCACTTATTAAAATTCTTTTTTTTTTTTTTTGTCTACTTGATATATTCTGAAAAGGCTGTCGTCAAGATCAGAAATTCTTTCTTCCACTTGCTCTAGTCTGTTGCTAGTGCTCTCTGTTGTAGTTTTTATTTCATTGAATGAGTCTTTTGGTTTCAGGAGTCCTGCTACATTCTTTTTTTTTTCTTTTCTTTCTTTTTTTTTGTGACCGGCAAGGGGATCGCAACCCTTGGTGTGGTGTCGCCTGCACCACGCTCAGCCAGTGAGTGCACCAGCCATCCCTATATATGATCCAAACCCGTGGCCTCCACACTCCCAGTGCTGCTGTGCTCCCAGTGCCACACTCTCCAGAGTGAGCCACAGGGTCGGCCCCTGCTACATTCTATTTATGGTATTTATCTTCTTGTAAATTTCCTCCTTCATGTCCTGGATTGTTTTTCTCATTTCTTTGTGTTATCTAGCTGTGTCTTCTTGTATCTCACTGAATTTCTTTAAAATTGCTACCTGGAATTTCAAGGGTTTCCTATTGTTTGGGATCTGCATTTGAGAATTATTATATTCCTCTGGTGGTGTCATATTTTTTTTATTTTTCATATTTCTTGTATCCCTGTGTTGATGTTTGGTCATCTGGTGGAGTGGTTGCTTCTTCTATTACTGTGGTTGGCTTTTGAGGAGACTCCCTTCTGTAGTTTTGTTATATATTGCCCATTGGGTAGGGTGTTTTAATTTTGGTTCTGGGTAGACTCAGTAGTTCTAGGCAGATTCTGTTGTTCCAGGGGATGCCAGCAGATATATCTGTAGATTGCCAGGTAGGGCTGGAAGTGGCTCAAATGCTGGGCCCACATGAGCAGTTGGGGCCACATGGGTGGCCAGATGGTAGGGCCCATGCAGGTGGAGGGGGTTGCATGGGTGGCTGGGTGGCTTGGCTTGAATGGATGGGTTGGGCCATGCTGGCAGCCAGGCAGGTGGGGCTGTGTGGGAGGCTAGATAGCTGTACCCACTCAGGTGAGTGGAGGATCATGGGTGGCTGCATGGGTGGGGCTGCATGGGCAGCTGTGGTGGTTGGGGTCATGCATACAGTTGGGGCCATGTGGGCACATGGACAGCTGGGACCAAGTGGATGGGTCAGGCAACATGGGCAGCTGGTCAGGGCTGTGTGAGACATGCAGTGGAGTGTACTACATGGGATGAACTCCTGTGGGGGGGAGAAAGGCCATTGCCGTTGGACTAGACAATGGCACAGGTGAACATGGTGGTGGTGGGGGGGGCAGGCCAAGGCAGGAGCAGGAGGAGTGTTATCACTTGGAAGTGCTCATGGCAGAGAAGAATCTTTCTGCCACAAGGGAAATTTTTTTCTGGCTGATTCTGGTGTCAGATATGTGGTGGCTGCTGCAGTTGTATTCCTTTTTCTCCTGTCTACACTACCCTACTTGATTTGTGTGACCCACTGGGTCCTCACCGGGCTCCCACTGTCCTCGTGTGCTCTCCTACCAATGCTATCCTTTGTTCTTTACTGTCCTTTCCTTGTTCTGATCCTTTTCTGTGGGAGGATCATGCACTGGGCACCTCTAGTCTGTCATCTTGCCCTGCCTCTTCTGGATGTCCTTTTTTAGAGTCACATCCTTCTTCTATGTCTGGTTTATGTGTCTCATCATTCATTATTGGTTCTCATTGATCAGTGATCTATTTCTCACCACCAACATCCAGGTGCTGACAAACTGCCTCACCTCCACAGGAATGTTAAACCAAGAAGGTGTGCTTGTCTTGAGAAAAGAGATGCACTCTGTCCAATATCAATATCACTTACATGAGAATTTCTTAAAGAGTAGTGCATCAGAATTACTGGAGTGTGTGGGGGGGGGAGATTTACTTGTTAAAAATTCCAATTTCAGGGTTCTACTATGACTACAAAATCAAAATCTTTGATGGTAGACTTCAGGAAAGCATTATCGATAAAATTTCCCAAGTGATATTTATGTACACTAAAGCTAGAAGACTACTGCTCTAAAGAGGTTTTATTTTTGGAATAGTTCCACTGTCTATCTGTTCATTACCTGACTAGGTGAGATTCTGCATATGACTGTGAGCATGGTCTGTGCTAAGCATATTGCCATTTTAAGAAAATCTCATGAATATTTTTAGAGAAATTTTGGTCACCCACATTGTTATATAGGTTCAGAGCGGAAAAAAAATGATACTTTCAATGATAGGGTGTTAGGGTAGAGGTAGCTAGGAAGGAAAAGTTAGAAATGCTTCTTTTAAACAAATGATATTGCTTTCCTACATCCTGTACCAGGAGAGATCCTGTCTAGCTACTAATGCTCAGAAGTCAGAACTATTGCTGAAAGCAATAGTATCTGATGGCTGAAAGCTCTCACTGTCTACTGCTTCCTTAAGATTCCTCATGCTGGCTTCTGTACAGATTCTGCAGACTTCCCCCTTCTCACCTGATACAGCTCCTGGCCTTTGTCAGACTGTAGGAAGAATCAATATGAGATAGCCTGGTTCTTGTGCATTCAGCCCATTATCAGGGAGGACCTGAACCTTAGAAAGTTCTAGAGTCTCCGACTTTCTCTTTTTCCCCAAGCCCTCCCTTTTATTAGAGACTTTTCTACCAGAAACCTCTCTCATCTCTGTGTCTTAATAGAGATAATTTGAAAAGAAAGTTGTCATGAAATCAGGAAAGTGATTTGGGGGAAATGATTTTGGTCTTAGAACTTGGCTGGGATGCATGTGTCCTCTGAACCCTCAGTTTGTATTTGGAATATATATGTCTTGAAAAACAATCTGTACTTGGAGAACATCTGTATATAGTTTAAACTGGACATTGTTAACTGATCATTGAAAATAAGTTATTTCTATGGGAAAAAATGCAATCTGGATTCTACAGCAATGCTTCTCAAACTTGAATATATAAATAAATAATCAAGGAACCTTGTTAAATGCCAATTCTGATTCAACAGAACTGGAGAGGGCCCTAGATTCTGCAATATTAACAACCTCCCATGCTGCTAGTCTGCAGTCCATACTTTGAAGAGCAAAGTTCTAGATATAATGTATTAATGAATTTTTGAAATACAATCCATTGTTCAGCTCACAGGGCGGTGTGTTGGAATGAACAATGGCTCAATTCAGAAGGACCTTCCTGTCTGGTACTATGACTTGCTGTCTGTGCCTCATGTGTGTATTGAAGACATTGGTCTGGAATGATGTTACTGGTACCTTCTAGTCATATGAATTTATAGTTAGTTTTCTTGTCATTAATATTATTTAGCAGTGGCATCTATGGGCAAAAGGATTTATCATAGCTCATTATAGATAATAGGATGCCATGTTGTAGGCTGGTGTCCCTTTTTCCTTTGTGAATAAGAAGCTTCTTTCTTAACATGTAACCTAATTATGAGCATCTTTTGCCAAGTCATGTATTCTATAGGAAGGAAATGACAAGGATTTGATCATTTAATTTAAGGGTCAATGGCTCAGCTTTCTGATTGTCACTGAATATTTATATGATGCTATGTATTCCTCCCAAATTTTACAGTGACTTGACATGCAAAACTTTTTTTTCTTTTTGTAGCTAGTAATCTCTTCTTTTCTCGCAGACCACTCATTTGGCATTTAGTTTTAGCACCCTCTTTCTAGGGCCCACCCTAAATATTGGTCTTTCCTGGGGCACTATTTTCAGGTCTCTTATCATTACCCATGACCTAACAATAACCCATTAAGAGGCCACCTGCTCCTGATGACTTCCATGGCTTAGCATCTTATGCAGGGCTCTTCCTGGATGCCTCCATGCGGTCCCACAAAACCAAAGCATTCTGAAGTGAACTTATGTTCCTTTCCCTCTATGTTAAAACACAAAAAAGTTGAAAAACAAGACCCTTTAGCTAAAATACCGGTGGCTTGATGTGGGACTGCATAAGTATGGGTATGGGTGACATCTTTTTATATTCCCTTAAAGACATGGTATAGGCCAACAGCAGCCCTGATACCAGTAAAGGAAAGGTAAAAAAAAATTACTCAGCCATAGGAAGCTCAGCCCATTTTAGAAATAAAATGGAGGAAGACAGAGAAAACAGGACCAGTTTCTTAATTAATTAGTGACAAAATAATATGGAACATTGGAATATGTATTGACTATTGTGAAGAGTACCCTAAACCATGAAGGGGGAATATTACTAAATAGTATTGTGTATCTCTAAAGGGCCATGCACTATGTCAGGGGTATTTTACCTTGTTTCACTCTTACAGTAATCTTGGGAGAAAGATAATATTTCCATTTTACAAGTGAGTAGCTTTCTCAATGATCAAATGATTAGCAGGTGGCCAAGCTAGGATTTGGCTCAGCTTTTCTAATTTATATCCAGAGATTGATCTACCATAGAAAAAAAGAAAACCACAATGCTAGGTATGACTCTTATTAACCAGCTGTGTGAACCTAGCTCTTTTCTTCTTCAATTTGTTTTTATTTGTAAAATACTTTGATTTAATTGTTAGGTGTCTATCATTTCCAGCATTTCATGGTGCAAAGATCTATCCCTCAACCCACCCAGCATATGGTAGGTGCTTAAATTTTTGTCAAACAGATGAATGAATGAATGAATGAATGGATGAATGAATGGATGCTACTGATGATATAGATGACATTCTTCATTTGCAGATATAACTCAACCAGAGGTAAACAGAGACAGGGTATCTAGGGCTATGTATAGTCATTAAATTATTATATTGATACTTCCTCATGCCTATTACATTCCTCATGGGTACCTTCCTAGCTGTAGTGGATTGAATTATGTCCCCCCAAAACTCACTGAAGCTTGAGCTGTGTCCCCCAAGTTTTATGTATTAGAAACTTGGCCCCCACTGTGACTGTTCAGAGGGTGGGAAATCCTATTATGGTAATTGAATGGTGGAGCCTTGAAGAGGTGATTGTATTGTAGGACTGTGCCATAGTGAATGGATTATAAATGGTGGTCAGGGGTATGGTACTGGGACTTTAAAAGAAAAGAGAGGAGATTCTGTCTCTCTCTCTCTCTGCTTTACCATTTCACAATGTGATACCCTGCCATAACTGTCACCACCACCAAGGCCCTCACCAGATGTGTTCCCTGGACTCTGGATTTCCTAGCATCCCAAACTGTAATCAATAAATTTCATTTTCTTATCAATCACCCAGTTCCATGTATTTTGTTATAAGCAACAGAAATGGATCAGTACACTAGCAAGAAGATGGTACTTGTGACAGAAATGAAAATGATCCTAAGTGCTGAAGGGGTATTGGCATTTTTAATCCTCAAAACCACCCCATGAATCTAATTCACCGATGAGGCAGGGAGGCATAGAAAGGAGTACCTACCCAAGGTCACATAGCTCATACGTGTGGTGTCTTATTTACTTTGTTTGAGGGCAGGTATGCAGTCGTCAGGGAATCATCAATACATCACTCATCAATTTACATTGAGCTGCCCAAAACTCCTTCATGTTACTACTTAACTACAGGATTCTCTTTTTTGGCCATACTTTTCTAAGGCCTCCCCTTCATTTTCCATATTGAGTTTAGGTTGGAGTTCTGTCATGTCTGGGCATATGCAGATGATAGGAGGAATGGACCATTCACAGGTCTGTTTGCTTGAAGGCCTGATGGCTTCCAAGGACAGGTCTCTTCCCAAGGGAAGAAGGACCAAGGCATTTTGATACAGCCACAGAGACCCAGCCCCAATATGGGAGTAGGGAATCTGAGTCCAGCTGGATGTTCTGTTCTAATTGGTCCCTGACCAGACTCAGGGACTTTTGTTTTATAGCCACATCTGCAGTATAGCAGAGCAATTGAGAGTGTAGACTCTGAAGCCAGGTAAAGTTACACCCCAAATCTGCCACCTACTGTGAACATTGGACAATTTACTTAAACTTTCTGGACCTCAAGTTCCTTGTCTAAAAAATGAAGAAATGAGTAAATGAATAAGCCACTCTAGTATCTGGGTTGCAGCCAGAAGTGTGATGGTCACTGTTGAGAAGCAAAAACCACCAAAGGGTAATTATCATCACCTCCCATTTCAGAGTCCTGCCTGGCTCTTCCAGAGTGAAGCTGATGTAGCCCCTGCTCCTGTGGATTCTGAATGCCAAACCATCAGAAGAGCAAGTTTTTATGTTTTTAGGAGCTGCTCAACTGTCTCCTTATCTCCTTCTATTAACCCCTTCTTACTACTCTAGTAAGTCTCTGGTAGGTCTCACATTAGATTATCCATAAGTTAAAAAGACCTAAGATTTTCCTGTTAGGAAGAAAGAATCAAGCCCTGGATGCAGCATTTTCTGAGCTGGGTTTAAACTAGCTTGGTAAACAGATTCTGCAAGAGCCTTCTGAGAAGCTCAATGTGTTCTCCAGCAAAGTAAGCTCTATCTAAAGCAAGCAATCTTCAAAAAAAGAAACAAACCACTCCCCCAAAAACCTATTAGTTGGAGAGATCGAATGTTATTCCTATTTTTTTTTCATTTTATAGGAGCAATTTCTTTTGTAGAATCATTTCATATGTCACATTATATTCCACAGTAATTTATTTAGAAATGTTCTAGATAGAGCCTCCAGGACCCAG
>NW_007740272.1:0-5599 GCF_000696425.1 Galeopterus variegatus | reverse complement strand
TTTTTTTTCATTTTATAGGAGCAATTTCTTTTGTAGAATCATTTCATACGTCACATTATATTCCACAGTAATTTATTTAGAAATGTTCTAGATAGAGCCTCCAGGACCCAGAGTAACTTCACAGCTCACTAGAACAGTTTGCATCAATACCTTGCATCCACTCAGCACAAATAGAGGAAAGAGACAATCCATCAGATTCTGGCTTCAATGAACAACTTCCGTGTACAACTCTTAAAAGAGCTTGGATGTTACCAGGGTTTTCATAGCTCAGGTTTGTGCTGGACAGTCACACACACTAGAAAATAAGCGAGTGGACGATATAATCTTTAAGAGACTTCCAGCTCTGATGTTTAACCTTCTCTGCTCTATGATCACTTGGGCTTTTTTTGGGTGTCAAGTATAGGAGAAACCTTCTCCATGCTCAACACACTCGAGCACAGATCTTTAGCACTAGCTGTTTGGTGCCTAACACACTTTGGTTAAGTAAGTAAAAAGTGATATAAGAATGCAAAGATCTGAGACTCTTAGAACATGGGATATAAAGATTTTTCTTTTTTGCTGGTGGGAAGTTTTAGAAATTGAATGACACTGAGTCTTTGTTGGGGGAAATGGAACAGGGCAGGGAGAGCAAAGGGATGCCACTGGGAAAGACGAGGAAAGCAGGGACCTCACAGTTCTGCCTCTAGCTCCTCTTTATCCTCCTCTGTGCATGGACTGCGTGGCCTGAGAAAGGATGGGTTGTTCTCATAATTCAGGACCTAAGAATGGGCCTGACCACAGTTGGACCAAACTGAAAACCCTTAAGGTCCATTTTTGTAGGTCTGTCCTTCACCAATTCTTATTTCTAAGATGAGTCTGGATTTTGGAGTGTCCATAGTTAAACAATAGATCAAGTACTTATTCCTTTTCTAAAATATTAGTTTTACACAAAATTTCAATCATGCAGCAAAGTTGAAAGAATTTTACAGTGAATATTCCTATGCCCATTACCTGGACTTCACCATCAATACATTATATCATCTTCTCATAATTCTAATCCATTGGAGTTATCCTGGATGCCAGAATCTAGGATTTTTTTTTTCACATAAGTGCCTAAGAGTATTATCTTACATGCAGGGAATCTGCAAATAGCCAGAGTGGGAGGGAGGCCAGCTCACTGAGTTCATGCTGATGGAGTTCAAGCTTAAAGAAATAATATATAAAGATATTTGAACCCAAGGGAAAGAACCAGTCTAACTTTTATAAAGATAAGAGAACTGTCTGCCCTCAGCAAGGGAAAAAGAGATGAGATGAGAAGCAGCAAAGTCTTCCCGAACTTCAAAACTTATTTTGTTTTTTCTGTTAAACCCATTTATCTTCTAAAGATAAAACCCTAATAAAACTATTTTCAGAGGCAAATTTTAAAAATTGGGTTAAAAATCTGATTCAAACTAGCCATCTATATTAAATAAAACACTGCTTTCATTCCTTAATTGGTTTTGTAATAGTAAGTAAATTTAGGAGTGAAAAATTCTCTGTAATCCTGTCTATGAACTGCCACAATAGATCACAATAGTAATATTTGTCTTGCATGCATTATTGTGTGGATCATTGCTACACGTGCGATTGTTCATTGCCCTTTGAGAGCCTGCCCAGTGAGGGTGACCAACTCCTGCACACATGGCTTAGGAAAGACACACATAGGACCTGGCAGTTGCTTACACTGTATGTCCAAGAATGTCCCAACATGCTAGAGGTAGAAGGAGGCTGACAATGGAAAGCAATGACCACAGGAAACCTTGCTCTTGTGATCATCATCATCATCACCAGATATGTGCTATGTTGGGATCTAGCAGATGTAGGTAAACTTTGCAGTGGTAGAAGTTCTGGTTTTGAATTCTGGTTCTCCAGTTAGGAGCTATGGGACCTTGAGCTAGGTACTTCATCATCATCTGTAAAATAGGGTAAGGATGCCTGCATCAGAGGATGGTCTGAGGATTATATGGAATGACATTTATAAGGCATTTCCTTTTTATTTCACATGACTTATTAAGATATACATGCATATTAGATATGGTAATTCAGTGGATTTCAGAAAACAAATATGCTATGAGAGTTTCTCTTTTCTTATTAGAGGGGATGGAGAAAACAAAGTTTTAAACCTCTACTTTTTCTCCTTTACTATGATGTGTATACTGAAAATCAATTCCTACATTGAAGCAGCATGCTTTCCCTCTTCCAAGATGTGGTAGGAGCTGGGGTTGAAGGTGTCAGTGATGACTTTTTAGCCTTACTTCCTTGCAAAGCAGTGAGATTGAGGCTATTTCCTCTCTGACTTTAATGAAATTCAGTGCTCCTGCCAGGAATCCACAAATATCAGGCACTGCTCACTTCTTGGGTGAACAGACTACAGAAAAGCCTTTGAAAGTGATCAAAATGTACTAAGATGCTGTAGCTGATAGTGGGGCAGAAAAAGATCTTATTTTGCTTTGTACTATGTGCTGTTTTCCTTCTACTAGTGCTCCTGAAACTTTGGTTAACTGATTATGTTTAATAAAAATTAGATTATTGATGACCAAAAAGAAACTGAGGCAGAAATATAAAACAAAGAGCTTTATTTGGGCCAAATTTTAGCATTGCAACCTGGGAAACACAAATTCAAGTTCCCTTGAACAATGTGCTCCAGAGGACAAAGTAGAGGTCAGTAATATTTAAAGGAAAAAGGAAGATCTTAAAGGGGCAGTTCCAAAGTTGTTTACCACGAATTTACACTGGTTCACCAAAATAACATGAGATACTGATTAGCTATACGTTGCTCCTTGCTTCATAAATTCCAGAAACCTTGTAACAAAGAAACGGTGAGAACTGCATTGCACAACTTGTAATAACATTTGGGTAGTTTAAACCCATTGGGAGTGGGGGGCAACTAGTCTGGAAACTGTTGCCAAAGTGTGCAATTTAGTAATCATCCTTGATAAGGGCGAAGGAGATATCAACAAAGCCCTATGCTCATATCTCTCTCGGCCAGTTAAATTTAGTAAACCTTGCATTTCTTAGATTGTTCTAAACTACTTTCATATATGTATAATTATTTACTTTCTGATTACACTTTGCTGAAATATGATTATAACATTATCCCAAGTTTTAATTATTCCATTCCCTTCTAATATTTAAGGATACACAGGCTTTTTCACAGTTGCAATGAGAATATTCATACAGTTTGTGTTCTGATTTTCTCATATAAGTGTTTGCTATGTTGCTGTGTTGTTTTCATGATTATGATTTTTATTTATTTATTTGTTTAATTTTTTTTATTGAAACATAATTGATTGTACGTACGTATGGTGTACTGCATTCATGATTTTAGTAGAAGCATAATTACTCGACATTTTTTATATAAAATTTCTCCCAGTGACGTCTATTCAAGTTGTTTTTAATGCATTTCCCTTGTAAAAAAATTGTAGCTATATTAGTTTGGGATCTGTTGTGATGGACGGGAATTCTTCTTGAAAAAAGTTGATTTTATGAGATGGATACCAGAGCAGTTTATGGGATTCAGAAAGATTTCAGTAACCCAGCCTTAAAAAGGGGTGAAGATGGGGCTAAGTGTTAAAACCATTAAGAAAATGTGAAGGCTTCTTTTCCTATTTGTTCAGTCTGTCTCTCTCTGTGTAGCTGTTTAATTTTTCTCTCCTGCTTCAGCCAGATTTCCTGTTTTTTTCTCCCAGCCCAAATGACAGAAAACATGGCTGTCCACAAATTCCAGAATTTTACACATTGCAATTTTAACTACTGAAGAGAGACCACCTCTTTCTCTGTTCTAGTTCCGAACACCTGGCAAGGAAGGATGGAGATGGCTATTGTGGAAGCAGGTGTTCATCTCTTGACCAACCTATGTGGCCAGGAGCTGGAGTCTGGGTAAGGGTCAGGTCTCCACCCTTGGCAACACTGGACAGTAGAGGCAGTTCCACATTTGCAGAAGACTGCTTCCACAGAAAGTACACAAATATGAGAGGTAGTTAGCAGAAAAATGGGGTATTGCAAAGATAAACATATATGCCTAATATAGCAACAAAACCCTTAGTATTTACATTTCCTCCTTCTTTTGATTAATTCATTTAGTAGGATTATAAGCAGTGAAATTTAGGCTAAAGCATTTGACTCATTTAGTGATTCTTGAGATAATTTATCAACTTATTTTCCCCAAACTCCCTTCAATCAATCAATCCAAATTGCCCTTTACTTCCAGTGCTACCCCTCCCCTGTCCTTCTTACTGACATAGAGCACATGGGTACAGCCAGTGTCAGTGATCTTGGCAGGAACAACAAGGGTCAGAATTTGGGTTGATCAGTCCATTCTTTGAAACGAAGTACACTCTGCATGTGGCGAGCTTGTCTGGGGCAGGTACAGGGCCAGTTCTTCCTCCCCCACTCCTCCCTGTCTCCTGCCTGAACTGCCTCTCTTCTTTTCTGCTGCCCTTACCTTGTTTCACTTTCTTTTTTTTTTTTCTTCCTTTTTGTCTTTTTTCGTGACTGGCAATGGATCGCAACCCTCAGTGTTGCGCCCATACCGGACCGGGACCGGCAACGGGATCGCAACTCTTGGTGTTGCGCCCGCACCTCGCTCAGCCAGTGAGCGGCCGGTCTGTACGTGGGATCCGAACCCTCTGCGGGAGCGCCTCCGCGACCCAAGTGGCACACTGTAGCAGTGCGCCACCGGGACGGCCTGACCTTGTTTCACTTTCTGAACTTCCTTCTCTATCCAGCCTTGAACTATTTCCACTGCCCTTGCTGTTTCTGAGATAAGCAAAGAAACCACATTTTGATGACAAGTATTTTTACTGATAGTCACATCAGGGAAGCCAACAGAGTTGGCTAAAATGACAGACACTGATGAGGGCTTGGAATAGTTCACAAATTCTGAAATTGTTTCAGGACTCCTCTGAAATGTTAAAAAACCTCAAAAGGAATAGGTTTGTTCTCTTCCCCAGGCCATCTGGTTTTCTTTCTTGGATTGCCTAACCATTTCTCTGCTTTTAGTTACATTTTTAAAGGCATTTAAATTTTTTTCATGTACATGTTCATTATAGAGGGTTTTAAAAATATTTTTAGGGTTAGAGTGTGGTGCTGATAACACCAAGGTCTAGGGTTTGATCCCTGTACCAGCCAGCCACCAAAAAAACCCAAAACAAAATAAAAAAACCAAAAATAAAGCTATAAAGGCTTTTGAAGATGGCGTCGGGTCTGAGCGGCCGCGCCAGGAGACAGCGCGATCCTGTGAGCCGTGCGCTGTGATACCAGAGTATTGATTGCATTTCCAAGAGCAGCAAAAGGCAAATAAATCTTTCAACAATGATCCTACATCGACAAACAAGTGACAGCAGGTTCGAGGTTTTGGGGCCGACACTGAAGAGGTCTCCTGAGAGCGCCCAAGCCTGGCCGCGGGAACGAATGAGTGATCAGCCCAGTCATCAAAGGCACGGAAAGCCAGCAAAGGTTTCCACAAAGGCAGAGAGAAGCTCGTCAGACTGCCACAGACCCGCGACCCCGTAAGTCCCCCCCAGTCCAGCCTCACTTGCGGGGCGAAGCCCGACTGCTCCCCGCCCGCCTGGCCCCCGCC
>NW_007740271.1:29272-31075 GCF_000696425.1 Galeopterus variegatus | reverse complement strand
CCAATTAAGAAACAATATTCTCATCATCAATTTAATTGACAAATATTTACTGATTGTTATGATTTTTCTTCATTCCTTCCTTCTTTCCTTTCCTCCTTCTTTTCTTTCTTTCTCTTTCCCTCCTCCTCCCTCTTTTCCCCCTCATTTCTCCCATCCTTTCCTTTACTTCTTCCTTCCTTCCTTCTCTTCTTTTCTCAAACATTTAGTAAATGCCAAGTGAATAATGCAAACTTCCAAGTTATTGACAGCAGTTCATTCTAATGGAAAAGTGATTGGAAAGTACTTTCTGGAATGGGCCATTCCATGCTACTGTAGAAAGACTATAGTTTCCTAGGTTTTAAGTGTTTCAGTGTTCTAAGTTTCTCAGGGATTGCTACTAATATTGCTTAGAATTGAATTTTCTGGTGATTAGAAAAATTCCTTCTTTCAGCCATCTTGGTTTCAGAGTTTGGTCATTCACCTCTCAAAACTGAATGGTTCTTCGCCAGTGTTCTGTCAGGTAACCAGAATAAAGACTGCAGGCCATAAGCCTCATGACATGGCTTAATTTACATCTGCGTTCTCAAATCCATCAAAATCACCTAGAAGATTTGTTAAAACACAGATTTGGGGGCCTTACTACTGGAATTTCTGAATCAGCAGATATTAGGTTAGGCCCAGGAATTTTCATTTCTAACAAATTCTGAAGTTGCTAGTTCTGGAAACATGCTTGGAAAACCACTGGCTTATAACCTTGAGACCCATTTATTCCATCCTCTGCAGCTAATGATGTGGTGGGTTATTAGTTAGTACACAGGCCATGCTGCTGCCACTAAGNGCAAAATTGTTTTCTAAGATCCTTGCTTTAACTTATACTTTTACTGGAAACATATGTATAAGAATCCTCATTGCTAGTCTCACCAACATTTGTCATCATCAGACTTATTTTTTTAACCTATTTTTTCTTTTTGCCAATCTGGCAGTTGTGAAGTGCTGTTTCTTAGTGGTGTTAGTTTATGCTTCTTCTAGAGGATTTTTATTTGTTCTGCCTGGAATCCTTGGGATGCTTTTATTATGGGGCCACCTAAGCCCCTTTGAGCAGCCAGGTGGGACTCTGGTTCATTTCCTCCAGCTTGAGGGGGCCTAAAACTAGATTCCTAACCCAGAGCTGTTACAGATTTCCCTCCAGAATAACATTGGCTTTGTGTTTGCTCGTTGCTGACTTTTCTAAACTTATTTCACTGTTTTCCAATAGATTTTCCTTTCCTGTACCCAGCAATGAATTACAGCATTTTATCTGGTACCTAGTTATATTGTAGTAGAAGAGATCTCAGGGAATCTAATCCATTTTATTTCCATAAGCCAAAGTCTGTGATATACATTTTTGTTTTAGCAGTATGCATAAAGGTTACAAAATACTCCTTTCTCCTAGCCCAAACTTTCATAACTGTTTCAAATTTCACCTCCTTCCAACTCAGAGCTGCATCTACTTACATTGAATGCTAGGAGAGTGGAGTAAACATTGTCAAGATAGGTAAAGGAAAGATGGTTGTTATTTCAACCTTTGCTGTTTGCTCAGAGGATTCTGGTTACTTGTGGCCTCTGGGCTTTAGGAGCAGAAGATTCAGGCTTTATGAGGCCAACAAGAAAATGCCCTGAACTGCATGATTCCAAAGGAGTGGGAGGTAGAGATAATTGGAGGAGAGGAGGTAGTGAGCTCTGTTTAATGGGTAAGGAAATTCACTCTGGGGTATTCGTTGGTGCACAGTAGGGGACTCTAGAATACTTTTCCATTTCTGACGAAGCCCTCTTCACAAATGGAGC
>NW_007740271.1:27007-28067 GCF_000696425.1 Galeopterus variegatus | reverse complement strand
CACAGTAGGGGACTCTAGAATACTTTTCCATTTCTGACGAAGCCCTCTTCACAAATGGAGCCCCTACTCACTTTTGTGGCCTCATGTCCCATCCCTGTCCTAAGGCACTCAGTGCTTTTAACCACACTGGATTATCCACTCTTCACCCAGTACTTTTCCACCTCCTGTTTTTCTCATGCTGTACCCTTTGCTTTGACTGCTTTCCTGCTCTTTTCTTCCTGGTAAATGCCAAATCTTCCTTCCTGGTTTGGGTTAGACTTCTTTTTGATCTTTTTCTTGCTTCCATGGCACTTTTAATGCATTGAATTATGTCTCGCCCGCTTGAAAGTGCATCTCTAAGCCTGGGGATGTGCCTTCTCAGGGCCTAATGTAGTACTGAGTACAAGATAAGTAACTGATAAATGTTAAATGAGTCAGTGAAAAAGCAAATGAACAAATAAGCAAATGCCAGGTTCTTGCATTTGTTGGGATTTTGAGGTCTGGTAGAAGACATCCAGAAGGATCAGAAAGTAAGGACCATCCTCAAAATCTACTTAATGAAACCTTTGAAGTGAGGGAAATAAAATTCTCTGGTTTTTCACCAACCACAAGTCCAAATGGATTGTGTCATTGTTCTTCTACCCAGGAAGGGGATGGATGGGAACTGCGTGACCGCCTTGATGCAGTGTGAGGGCATACATTCAGCAAGCTCTCTAGGCTCTGGCAGGGCACTCTGCTGGGAAACATCAACAAACACCTAAGAGAGAGGGGTCACATTGTGCAGAGGGAACTCCAGGACCTAACGTTCCCTGCTGGTGGGTGAGAAGAGTGATCTGCAAACCCCTCTCACCTGCTTCTCCTTAGATCCTGGCTTTTTACATTTAAACAAAAAATATTTGAGAGCATTCACTCAGAAATTTACCACTTAGTTTCCAGAAGCAGACTGATGACCACCGTGTGTCTGAGTTTCTGAGCAACATGTTTTGACCAAGGTGTCACCACCTTCCCATCAAATTTCACTGCCCCAGAACCTCCATGCCCCTTTTGTGTGCTCACAATAGAGCTTCTCCCACCTCTTTTC
>NW_007740271.1:19892-25267 GCF_000696425.1 Galeopterus variegatus | reverse complement strand
AGATATTAGGTTAGGCCCAAGAATTTTCATTTCTAACAAATTCTGAAGTTGCTAGTTCTGGAAACATGCTTGGAAAACCACTGGCTTATAACCTTGAGACCCATTTATTCCATTCTCTGCAGCTAATGATGTGGTGGGTTATTAGTTAGTACACAGGCCATGCTGCTGCCACTAAGGGACACCAAATACACTAATTCAATCAGAAGAGAAGTTTATTTCTACCAACAGTCCAGTGGTGAGGGGTCTACTATGACTAGGAAAGCTCTACCTTTCTTAATGTGTGACTTCCAATGTTGTCCCAGTCACCCCCATTTCTAAGGAAATGAAAAGAGTTAAAGAGAACATACACATAGGGAAAGCAGCATTGACTCTATGCGATGACCTGCATGTTGCATAAACCACTTCTTCTCTTACCTCATTAGCTGGTACTGTCAGTAGCCACACCTCTCTTCAAGGAGGCTGGATATATAGCTACTAGGTGGTGGTCACATGCCAAGCAAAAGTGTTGTGGATTTTATTACTGAAAGGAAGAAAGGGAAAGCATATGCAGGGTAATAATTTGCTGTCACTACCTGGAACAAGATTTTTGAGGTAGATATCCAGCAGGTAATACCTAGGACAAATGAAAGGTATGAGATGATGATATGGAACTCATGAATTTTGTATGCTTGGGGGAGTTAATATTTGGATTGAATTTGTAAGTTGATCCATTAATTCATTAGGTTTAGGATTTTGATGTGAATATTAGATAACCTGGGGTACATCTATTGATCAGAGAGAAATAATGCAGTAAGTGCTCTTCTTTTGTTATCAAGACTCATTGTGACACTCATTATTCATTTTTCTTAATATGTGCTCTTGTCCAGTAATTGTTTATTTTTGTGAGCTTGTCTTATGTTTATATTAGCCTTTTCAATTAAGATTTTCACTGATGTAAGGACGAAAAGTCTAGAACAGTTATTGGTATTAGACAAGTGTGTTTTACTTCATTCAACATGGGTAGTATTTTCAAACTCTGAAAAGAACTTTGTTATGTACTTATAAAGGTCTCAGAGCCTCATATTTCTCTTTTAATCAAATAGTGAAGAAATGTATTTACTTCCATTCATGCAAATCTAAATGCTATTGGTGGTAATTCACAATAATTTGATAAGAATTTGAAATGAAGGCAATATTAAAAATATAGTATGCATGATAATAAAAAGCAGAATGATGGATTTGACATTACCATTTCTGGCTAATGTTAGGATTAGTGCCAAAAAGATTATTTTTGACACTTGAAATATTATAAGAATGATGAATTGCATCTACTTTACATTATCATTTCTGATGATGCGTATCTCCCTTAATTTTAACCCTGGATGGTAAGATAAAAGGTTAGTCTTTTTTCAGTAGATTAAAACACATTTTTAATCTTATTTCTCTGTGCTAAGTACAGAGAAGACTTGGAAAATTATGTGGAAAAGTCAGCAATATTTTTAGATGACTTCACCAGGTACATAGTGCTATCTTCTCTACTTTTCACATAATATCTGGGGGAATCATTATTGTTTCTGTTTTACGGAGGAGTGAAGTGAGATTTAGAGATATTAAGTACAGTAACTCATTCAATAGCAAATATTTACTTTGTAGAAAAACCAGGAATAAATCAATTTCTGTCTCCAAATCTTATGTATTTCTCACTATAATAAAAAAAATCATGATAATTTATATTTAAAATACTATTTATCATCCAGAAATCACTCAACTTATTACTTTGTTTTCTAGTGTATATTTCCAAAAAGAAAGCTTGGAATACCTAAGTTCTCAGGTTTAGCTTCCTATAATTGTTAATTAATGTGTTCATATTTATGATCTATGTTGAATGATGTCCACTGTGTATTTGCATTTGAGCTTTGGGCAAAGATTAATATGCCCAGGAGCTGCAGGTACAGTTGAGGCCATTGCTGGAGGAATATTTCTCAAGTTGTGGCATCTGTGTTGACTTAGGAGCCATTCAATATGAGAAAGTGGAGCTCACCAATTTTCGGTAAGTTAAAAAAAATTCTATTACAGTTAAAACTTAAAATTAAATTTTTAAAAATAAAAAAATTAATTAAATGTAAAACATAGAATTCCTAAGCTTATAATTGTTTCATCTCAATGAGAATATCATATTTCTTTAACTTTCCCTAGAATAACAATATGTGATTCAGTGATAAATAATTTGAGCTACTGGTCAGAATTTGCCTCCTTTTTTTCTTTTTATTTCTTTAGAAAATCTAACTTGCAAGGATTTGGTGAATATATCAATAATTCTTGATATTTGGACCAAATATGTTTCTAGTGATTTTATAGATTTTTCCTACAGAAGACATCATTCAGCACTCCATCAGGTGTGAAATTATAAGCAAATCATGCTCAGAAGATGAAAGATCTAGTAAATGTTTTATTTGGGGAGGTGAGGTCAGTGGACCTCTAAATTCACTCTGCAGTTTCATTTAACTCTGCTTTGTTTCACAATTTACACGTGATAATAAAATGTTTTATAACATAAAATATATCATCAATTTCTATCTCCCAATGTGAAGGAAGTCGTCAAGTATTATAAAAGTTACTCTTGGAGAAAAACGATTTGTATCACAATTTGTTTTTCTTAAGACACCCTGGTATCTTGTCTTTAACCATATGTGGAGGTGTAGTCTCTTGCCTTGTTGACCATTTCTTTATATAACATGCTGAATATAAAGTTCTCAGAGTCTCTGTGTTTTGGATATTGGTTTTGTTTTTCTACCTAGCTCACGCTGTATGACACAGTGATTTGATGAATGGATTAAAATCTAGTGGTATTTTTGTTAGGATTTTTTCCCTCTGGTATTCAAGGTGGGGTATTTTAATTTTGTACAGGAAAAAAGAGTTAAAAAGTGGTCTTCTATCCCATCTCAGTGGCTGGCTTCCACCAGCCTGGTGCTAATATATCACAGTTTCTGGGCTTCCTCATTCTCAGCCTCTGGAGCTGATTTCATTGCTGCACATTCCTAAGCCTATTGCTCTGACCTGCCCTCAGTTCTGTGATCTCTTGTTACCATTTTAATGTTTACATTTATTTGTCAGTCAGAAATTGACTTGGTTGTTTGTAACTAAAGAACTTTGACTTGATAATATTCAGAATGATTGCTATTTTCTGCAACACTGAATCAACCACAATTGTTTTTATAAATAAAGCACTGTTTAACGGATTTTTTGGTGCAAAAACTTAGCCTTTTTTGCTTCACAGCTACTGAGTACTACTTACATACTTACCCCAACACACCATTTCTAGGCTACAACATGCTGCAGAAAAATTGTAGCTAAATTTTTTGAAAAGACCTTTTCTTTTGTAGTTTGGATTCTCTGTGCTAAATGTTATGGGAAATCATCACTTTCCCCTCATATATCATTAATTTATCTAATTTTTTATTTTAAATGAAATTTAAAACATTTTCAATTGCAATGGATTTTTTTTAACTTATATTACAAGAACTGGTTCATAATATATCCAAATGCAAGGTAGAATACACGTATTTGTAATTTTATATTTTGAGCCATGATACTAGGTGACATCAAACAAGCTAATACGATGAAAGGAATTTTGCCAATAATGTTTTGTTTTCTTTTTAGCACAGTATTTTTCGTTAACCTTAGACAGTTCTTGTCGACAATATGATTTCCATATTTTAACTAGAAGGTGTGCAATAATGAATAAAGCTTCTGTAGTTTACCTCTCTCTTTGGTAATAAATATAACCAATTTCTTTTCCTCAGAAACATTATTTTGTAATTGTTATGGATAAACACAATTGGTTTACAAAAGAGACCATTGTGAACTGTTTGGAAATGAAGCAGAAGCTGTGGCAATGTTTAATGATTGAAACTGCCATGGGGACCAGAAGTAAGTGGATCACAGGCCCAGTAAGATTCAATATTAAGCCTTATGCAAAATAACCACACTTTAAATATGCACTCCTTCAGCCCATAATATATATTCATTTTTGTTATATGTGTTTATATTATTCTAAGTTGTACCATTTACATTAATATTTCCTTTCATACTGTTATGCTTTAGTAAACCAATTCTAAACTATAATCCCTGCTTTTGCTGGCTTAGTAATTTAACGTGAGACAATAGTAATGATAAAGTGCATTAAAAACAATAAAAACCTACCAATAACAAAAGTAAGTAAGCACACAAATGATGTGAAAATATGTTAGTTGAGATAAACTGAAACCCATTAACTGGATGTTAGCTGTGGTGAATAATCAGCATCATCTTCATGAAGTATGTGCATACTTTAAGGATGTAATAATGATTGTCAAGAACTTAAAAGAATTCCCCTGGAATTGATAAGTTTTATTTAATATCTGAGAAATTCATGCAAAATAATTTGTTTTATTGATTCTTCCCTCCAAAATCACCAAATCACCTGTAGATTACTTAGCAAACCACAAGAGAATTTTAAAGACTGCACATTGAGAAACATTGTATTAGATAGTGACATCATCAAGATGGTGGAATAGATGGTCCCAGCATCACTCTCCCCCACAACCAATCAATTTACAACTATTAAAAAGCAAAGACTGCCAACCTGGGACTGCTGGAGCTTGGGGAAAGAGAAGAAGAGACCCACAGAGTTTGTGAAGGCAGGAGAAACCAGACAAGAGGGAGAAGGGACTGCTCTGACACTTCAAGCTCTGGACACTTGAGGACTGGCCCAGGGAGGGACAGGAAGATGTCACAGCACTTGGAGCAGGAGCCAGCAAAGGCTGCATATGAGCCCTTTGTGTGAAGTTGCTTGGAGTATGCAGGAGAGAAAAGGGCCTCGGAGTGCATCAGACCAGCCCTCAGGCCAGTAAGACCACTGACAGAGTTCCTTTAGATCCACATAGGAGTGAGGGTTTTCAGCCAATTGAAGAAAGGAACCACCCAAAGGCCAGGGAGACATTACAAGGGACCTGTGCACAGCCTGCCCCATGGGAAGCATTTGGAGTACAGTGGGTATCAGATCAGCACAGGTCTACTCCGTGGAGACTGGTCAGGGTGATAGAACTACAGGGAGCACAGTTTCCTGCAAAGATTAAGTACCAGGCTAGAATTTCCATACAGCCCAGGTGTATCTGATCCCACAAGAATCAGAAATGATTAAATGGCTGACAATTAAAATCTCATCTGCACACAAAGCCTTCCCCAGAGAATCAGCAGCAAAGCAGCAATTTTGATCAACCACAGAGCTCAAGTGCTGGTCCTCACAGGAAGTTCTCACAATTTTAGTATTAACCAAAGGACAACAAATTAGTTCCAGTTCAGAGCTTAAGAGGGGTTGGTAGCTAATAATCCAACATGGACCCCCCCCCCCCCCC
>NW_007740271.1:15684-19166 GCF_000696425.1 Galeopterus variegatus | reverse complement strand
CCCCCCCCCCCCCCCGCAAAAGAAACCAACCAACCAACCACAGACCAGAGACAAAGCTCTGATATTAACAAGTAAAAGTCTAACATCATCAAAGAACATCTATAAAACCTAGAAGAGGTAGCAGTCTCCTCAAACGCGTAGGCATCAACAGAAAAACACAAAGATCAAGAAAAAACAGAGAACTATGACACCATCAAAGGAAACAAAGAACCAGCAATGGACCCAGAGGAATAGTGGATTTATAAAATGTTTGACAGAGAATTCAGAATAGCCCTCTTAAGAATGGTCAGCAAGTCAAAAGAAAATATAGATAGAAAATTAAATGATATCTGGAAAAAAATCCAGGAGCAGAATGAGAAACTTGACAAAGAAATTCAATCAATTAAAAAAAATAGAAATTCTAGAAATAAAGACTACATTATCCAAACTGAAAAACTCCATAGAAAGTTCCAGCAGCAGACTTAATGAAAGAGATGAAATAATCAGTGAACTAAAAGACAGAGCATATGAAATTATCAAAACAGAGGTGCAAAAAGAAAAAATAATAAGAAAACATGAAACAAAAATACAGCAAATATGTGACTCCCTCAAGTGAAATAACCTCTGTATAACTGGCATAACTGAAAGACAGGAAAAAAGAAGAGATGTAGAGAGCATATTCAAGAAAATAATGGCTGAAAATCTCCCAAGTATGGAGGAAGATGACAGCATCCAGGCACAGAAAGCTCAGAGGTCACCAATCAGATTCAATCCAAGGAGGAACACCCCAAGGCACATCATGATCAAGTTATCAAAAACCAAAGACAAAGAATACAGAAAGCAGCAAGAGAAAAGAAACATAACATTCAACAGATCCCCAATACATCTCTCAGAAGATCTCTTAGTAGAAACCCTATAGGCCAGAAGAGAATGAAATGATGCATTCAGAGTGCTGAAGGAAAGAGACTGTCAGCCAAGAATTCTGTATCTGGCAAAACTAACCCTCAAATATGAAGGAGAAATAGTCTTTCCCAGACAAACAAAAGCTAAGGGAATTCTCCAACACTAGACCTGCCTTACAAGAACTGACGAAGGGAGTTCTTCAGTCTGAAAGAAGACGATGCTAAAGAGCAGCAGGAAAACATTTGAAGGTACATAACTCACTAGTAAAGTAAGTTCACAGACAACCTCAGAGTACTCCAATGTCATAAGGGTGGTGAATAAACTACTTCCATCCTTAGTGTGAAGACTAAAGGACAAACCTAACATGTACAATAACCATACAAGAGACAGATATTCAAAGACATAACTTGAAACAACAAAATGTCAAAAAGTTGGGGTGTGGGGAGGAGAGGATGATGCCAAAGCATGGAGATGGCTTTGATTCTTTCTTTTTTCTTAGATATCAAAGTTAAGTTGTTATTAATCTAAAAGAATCTGTTATTAAATATTTTTTGTAAGCCTCATGGTAACCATAACACAGAAACTTAGACATACTAAAAATAAATAGTGAGAAGTCAAAATACAATGCTACAGAAAACCACTTGATCACAAAGGAAGACAGTAAGATCAGAAAAAAGAATCAGTAAAACAACCAGGAAAAAAGTAACAAAACAGCAATAACATGTCCTTATATATCAATAATAACTCTAAATGTAAATAGATTAAATGCCCCTGTTAAAAGACACAGAGTGACTCTGAATTATAAAACAAGAACCAACAATATGTGGTCTAGAAGAAACTCACTTCAACTATAAAGATACACACTGTCTGAAAGGGATGGAAAAAGATATTTCATATAAATGGAAACCAAAAAATGAGCAGGAATAGCTATACTTACATTAGATAAAATAAACTTTAAGCTAAGGAAAGTAAAAAAATAAGGAAGGCTATTATGTAATGATTAAGGGATCAATTCAACAAGATGATATAACAATTCTAAATCTATAAGCACCAAACTCAGGAGTACCCAGTTATATAAATCAATTTCGATTAGACCTAATGGGGGAAATAGACTCCAACACAATAACAGTTGAGGACTTTAACATGCCACTCTCAGCAAAGAACAGAAAATAAACCAGGAAACATTAGAATTAACCTCTACTCTAGGCCAATTAGACTTAACAAAAATATATAGAACATTTCATCCAACAGCTGCAGAGTACATGTTCTTCTCAGCAGCTCATGGAACATTCTCTAGAATAGACCATATGTTAGGTTGCAAAACAAGTATTAACAAATTTTTTAAAAATTGAAATAATATCAACTACCTTGTCTGACTACAATGGAATAGAACTAGAAACCCACAACAAAGAGACACTAAAAACTACATTAATACATAGAAATTAAACAACATGCTCCTAATCAATGAGTGGGTCAAAGAAGAAATAAAAAAAGAAATTGAAAAATTCCTGGAGAAAAATGAAAATGAAACTGCAACATACCAGAACCTATGTGATACCACAAAAGCAGTTCTAAGAGGGAAGTTTATAGCAATAAATGCCTACATCAAAAAAGAAGAAAGACTTCAAATAAACAACCTAACATTACACTTCAAGGAGATAGAAAAATAACAACAAACCAACCCCAAAATCAGTAGAAGAGAGATAACAAAGATCAGGGTGGAAATAAATGAGTTAGAGATTTTAAAAATTGGTTTTTCAAAAAGATAAATGAATTGATAATCTTTAGCTAGACTAAGGAATAATAAAAAGAGAGAAGACACAAGTAAATAAAACTAAATAAAAAATAAATAAAATTAGAGATGAAAAAGGAGACATTACAATGGATACCACAAAAAATACAAAGGATCACAAGAGACTACTATGAACAACTATATGCAAGCAAACTGGAAAAGTTAGAAGAAATGGATAAATTCCTGGGCACGTACAACTTACCAAGGCTGAATCATGAAGAACTAGAAAACCTAAACAGATTGATAATGAGTAATGAGATGGAAGCAGTAATAAAAAGTCTCTCAACAAAGAAAACCCCAGGACCAGATGGCTTCACTGCCAAGTTCTACCAAACATTCAAAGAATAATTAATACTAAATTCCTCTCAAACTATTCCAAAAATTTGAAGATGGAATGCTTCAAAACTCATTCTACAAGGCCAACATTACTCCACCCTTATACCCAAACCAGAAAAAGACACAGCAATTAAAAAAAAAAAAACTACAGACTAATATCCCCAATGAACAAAGATGTGAAGATCCTCAACAAAATACCAGCAAACAGAATCCAACAACTCATTAAAAAGGTCATTCACCACGACTAAGTGGGATTCATTCCAGGGTTGCAAGGATGGTTCAACATATGCAAATCAATAAACATGTTACATCACATTAACAGAATGAAGGGGAAAAAATATGATCATTTCAATAGACACAGAAAAAGCATTTGATAAAATTCAACACCGCTTCATAATAAAAACACTCAACCAATTAGATATAGAATGAATGCATCTCAACACAATAAAGGCCATATATACATATACAACAA
>NW_007740271.1:9484-15344 GCF_000696425.1 Galeopterus variegatus | reverse complement strand
AATTGGAAAGGAGGAAGTTAAACTATCCTTATTTGCAGATGATGTGATCATATATATAGAAAACCCTAAAAACTTCACCAAAAATTTACTATAATTAATAAATGAATTCAGTGTAGTGACAGGATACAAAATAAACACACACAAAAATCAATAGCCCTCCTATACGCCAATAACAAAATAGCCAAAGAAGAAATAAAGAAAATAATCTCTTTCACAGTAGCTACCAAAGAATGAAATTTAGAAGAGTAAATTTAACAAAAGAGGTAAAAACACACTACAATGAAGACTATAAAACACTGGTGAAAAAAATCAAAGAGTACACAAGTAAATGAAAAGATATCCCATGTTCATGGGTTGGAAGAATTAACATCATCAAAATGTCCATCTTACCCAAAGAAATCTACACATTCAAAGCAATCCCTATCAAAATGCTAATGACATTCTTCACAGAAATAGAAAAAGGATTGTAAAATTTGTGTGGAACCACAAAAGACCTTGTACGGCTAAAGCAATCTTGAACAAAAAGAATAAAGTTGGAGGCATCACACTTCCTGACTTGAAAATATACTATAAAGCAATAGTAACCAAAACAGCATGGTACTGTTGTAAAATTAGACAAATAAACCAATGGAGCAGAATAGAAATCCCAGAAACAAACCCACACATTTATAGCCAACTGATGTTTGACAAAGGTGCCAAGAATATACAGTGGGGAATGGCTGGCCTCTTCCATAAATGGTGCTGGAAAACTAGATATCCACAAGCAGAAGAGAATAACCAGACCCCTGTCTCTCATCAAACACAAAAATCAACTCAAAATGGATTAAAGACCTAAATTTAAGACCCAAAAGTATGAAACTACTAGAAGAAAACATAGGGATATGCTACATGAAATGCAACTGGGCAGCACTTTTTTGAACGAGGCTGTAAAAGCACAGGCAACTAAAGCAAAGTAGACACATGGAACTACAGCAAACTAAAAAGCTTCTGCACAGCAAAGGACACTATCAACAAAGTGAAGAGACAACTTACAAAAGGGGAGAAAATATTTGCAAACTACACATCAGACAAGGGGCTTATACCCAGAATATATAAGGAACTCAAACAACTCAATAGGAAAAAAACAAATCAAACCCAGCTTAAAAAACGGGCGAAGAACCCGAGTAACTAGTTCTCAAAAGAAGACATACAAATGGTCAACAAGTATATCAAAAAAATGCTCAAAATCACTAATCACCAGGGAAATGAAAATTAAAACCACAATGATATATAATCTCACTCTGGTTAGAATGGCTATTGTCAGCAAGACAGAAAATAACAAATGCTGGTGAGTGTGAGAAGAAAAGGGAACCCTCTTACATTGTTGGTGGGAATGTAAATTGGTACAGCCACTGTGGAAAACTGCGTGGAGGTTCCTTGGAGAACTAAAAATAGATTTCCCTAAAGACCCAGCTATCACACTACTAGGTATATATAGCCAAAGGAATTGAAAACAATATATCAAATAGATACCTGCACTCCCATGTTCATTGCAACACTATTCACAATAGCCAAGAGATGGAATCAACATAAATGCCAATCAAAGTTGAATGGATAAAAAAACTGTGGTATATATACACAATGAAAAACTATTCAGCTATAAAAAGAAATATCCTATCATTTGCAGCAATACAGATGGAACTGGAAACCATCATGTTAAGTGAAGTAAGTCAGGCACAGAAAGACAAATACTGCATGATCTCACTCATATGTGAAATCTAAAAAAAAAAAGTATTGCTCTCGTTTAATTAGAGAATAGAATAATGGTTACTGTAGGCTGGGAGGCGAGGGGGCTGTGGGGGAGGAGAAGTTGTGGACTAATAATGGGTACAAAACTGTGCTATCTACCCTAAGTGAATCACTGTGCAGTATATGCATGTATTGGAACAACACACTGCACCCCACAAAAATGTACAAGTAACTGTTAAAATTTAAAAAACAAAAAATATTGGATTATAACAGTGGTTTCTGTACTCTTTTAATCACACACCTTTTTCAGTGAAATCTTGACAATTAATCTGTCTTTATTAATGATACATTATATACATTTATGTCTCTTCCAAAATTTTATGTACATTTAAATCCTACTTAAAAGTATAAATTATAAAAGATGATATTAAGACAAAGAACATCATGTTTTAAAAATGACTGTACATTAACAACACAACACAAAAAATCTTACTTTCTTATATTTATACTTATGTATACTATTTTAGTGAAATCTGTGTTGTTAAATATACTTTATTATTTTTGAAAACCATGGTGAATACTTTGTGATACAATGATTAAAAGGATCAGTTCTAATTTCAGTTTATTTTGATACTTAGTTTAAATGGATTGTTCTAACTTTACAGAAATAATTCCTCACAAAGACATATAGATCTCAGAGGAGGAAGTTGGCCATACTTAAAATTTTTTATCAACATTTTTCAGGTCTATTGGTCAATTATAGAATTGTTGTTGTATAAAAATACTGTTTTTTATTGATATTCTTATCTGCTTTTTTATTATTATTACCTTTAAACCATGGTTTCTTTGCAGGAGCCCTTTCAAGGCTCTTACTTTGTGAAGGATAGCTTAGTTAGAATTAAATAATCTGTGGGGCTGGCCTGTTAGCTCAGTTGGTTAGAGTGTAGCCTTATAACCTCAAAATCATGAGTTCAGATCGCCATACCAGTCAGCTGCTAAAAAAAAAAGAGTATTAAAATAAAATTAAATAATCTGTGAATTCAATACATAGTGATATATCAGAGTACACTGAAAGTGCAAGAGAAGGTACAGGGGACAGTCTCCTCAGTCTTATCTCAGGAGGTCAGGATTTGGGATCAGTGCCCAGCCACAAATTAACTATCAGCAAAGCCGAGTTTCTTTCCTTTTTCTTTTTAAATTAAATAAATAGCAAAGTGATTCTATTATTTTTTTCCTACATTCTTATGTAACATTTTGCACACCTCCTGGAGTGTCTGCACGCTCATTTTTGGAGACCACTTCCTTTATCTATACGTACTGTTGCATACTGGGAACCATTGAGGCCTGGAAACTAGCTGTGTTTAGTAGCCAATACATGAGTGGTAGTAGGAGAGAAAGGCTATTGTCAATCACCAATCTTCCCTTCCTCCTTATGTTAATAGAACCTAGCATGATTTTTAGCCGGTCATGTATTCCACCCATCTAGAAACTGCATTTTTTAACCTTCCTTCCAACAAGGTATGGTCACATGAGTAACGGTCTGGCCAAAGAGGTGTCAGTGAAAGTGACGTGTGCACCTTCCAAGTCACAGTTTAGAAAAAATGCCTCTTTGTACGCAACTGGTTTCCTCTTCCCACTGAAATGTAATGGCAATGGCAGAATATCCAATGGTGGAAATCACTTGTTGAAGATGCAGAGCCCTATCAAAGACAGTTATGTGAAAGAGAAATAGACTTTTTTTTTTCAGCCATTATAATTTGGAATTTCTTGTTATAGCATCTTGTCCTGTTTGTCCTAATACGGCTCCATATTTGTTTGGATAGCAGAAGCGTTCCCAAGGGATATCTGCTGGTAGCTTACTCACTAATACCTAGAGCTGTATTTACTCAAAATACAGTTTACTCACCTGTTCTATCCTGACCATAGATAACAGAAACAGAACAAAAGGGCAGTAGATATTTAGATGATTTCAAAGCAATATAGTAACAGCTACTACCATTTATCAAGTTCTTTCTAGTGTTAGGCACTTTTGATATGGTCTCTTATTTTGAATCCCTACATAACTTTGTGAATTTGGAATTACTATTCCTATTTATCAGATAAATTGTGTTTGTCCAGAGACTGTGAGGGCTATAATTATTAAGAGACAAATATCTAAGAATCCAAGTGTGATGGTAAATTTTATGTTTCAACTTGACTGGGTTAAAGGATGCCCAGATAGCTGATAAAACATTCTTTCTGGGTGTGTCTGTGAGGGTGTTTCCAGAATAGATTAGCATTTGAATCAGTAGGCTGAATAAAGAAGATCCACCCTCGCCAGTGTGGGTGGGCATTATTTAATCAGTTGAGGGTTTGGATAAAACACAAAGATTGATGAAGGGTAAATTTTCTCTCTCTTCTGGAGTTGGGCCATTGCCTCCCTTGGTTCTCACCTTTAAGTCAGACTGAATTACACCACTGGCTTTCGTGGTTCTTCAGCTTGCATGGGCATTCTCAGCCTTCATAAAAAGTTTCCTCTTTCTCTCTCTCTCTCTCTCTCTCTCTCTCTCTCTCTCTCTCTCTCTATATATATATATATATATATATATATATACACCATATATATAGATTTCTTTTATTGAAACTTAATTGATTGTACATATCTCCAGGGTACAGCATTGAATATTGATACCTCTGTGTATTATGCGATGCTCAAATCAAGATAATTAGTATGTTCAACATTATTACACCACGTTGTCATTTCTTATGGCCTTTAACCAATTTCTTGCCAACCCCATCTTCCCCTCCCCCTTTCCCACCTCTGGTGGCCTCAGTTCTGTCCTTTCCTTTTCGAAATTCAATGAATTATTATGGTGGTTATATCTTTCTTTCTCCTTTTTTTATTTGTTTACTTTTTAGCTCTCACTTATGAGTGAGGACATGCAGTATTTCTCCTTCTGAACCTGGTTTATTTTACTTAACATAATTTTCTCTAAGTTTGTTCATGTTGCTGCAAGTGGCAGAATTTCATGCTTTTAAATGGCAGAGTAGTATTCTGTCATGTGTATATACTACATTTTCCTTATCCAGTCATCCGTTGATGGACATTTAGGTTGGTTCCAACTCCTGGCTATTGTTAATAGAGCTGCAATAAACATGGGAGTGCAGGTGTCCCTTCTACATGATGATTTTCATGGCTTTGGGTATATACCCAGCAGTGGGGTTGTTCCTATAACAGAACTTATTGGTTCTCTTTCTCTGGAGAAACCTGACTGATACATCAAGGTCTTTGGTCTCTTCCCATTCTGACTCTGTCTTTCTAAGATGTATTTAAAGAAAGGACAAAGCTATACAGCTTGATGAATGAAGATACACTAAGGTTTTGCCAAATTTTTTAACAGAGGGAATTTAAGACTTTTTTTTTTTAAGATACTGAAGCTATTGTTGTGAATATACTCCATAAAGAAACAGAAAGTCAGAATGGTTTGGCATATCAAGTCCATTTGTTCCATCAAGATGTACCATGCTTGATTCAACCTGGTCAACATGATCTGCTGTTGAAATCACTATCACAAATAAATATACCTGGAGAAATAATACAAAAGGAAACTTTGATTTATGTCAACTGCATTGATTTTCTCAGGATTGGATGATTAAAAGGACTCATGAGCCTCTTCATGGTATATTCACTTAAGCTTAAATAAAAGTAAAAGATATGGCACAGTAGGAGAAAGAAAGCACAGATATTGGAGAGGTACAAGACCTTCTGGCATAGCTCCTGGGTTCTTGCTTTGTCTTTGGATTAAGAGCCACATATATATATGTATATATATATATAAAGTTGCCTTGATGTCAGGGAAACCAGTGTCCCATGTGAGGAGAAGTGTTTTATACCCCTCTAGCCACTCAGCCCAAACCAGGCTTTATGGCAAGCCTCAAGAAAAGATACCAAAGGAACAAACAGAAACCAGGGGCAAACCATCAATCTGTACTTTTTCTATGAATGATGCTGATAAACTGGTGCAGATTGCCCCCTGATCTGTCTTGGACCCTACCTCGGGACTAGAGTCATAGCTAGTTAGTACATTTCATGCAAGTTTGGCCATGGATCAGCACTATGACTCACAACATCTCTGGAGATAAACATAGGGTT
>NW_007740271.1:6369-8927 GCF_000696425.1 Galeopterus variegatus | reverse complement strand
TGCATTTTTATGACATGTATGGAACTGAAAAAGCAGATAGATAAATACCAAACTACTAATTATTTGCATCATTCAATGAGGTGTAGGTATTACTTTAAAGAAACATTTTAGCTTTTCAAAAATATTCCAGCATAAAATTTTATAACCAATTTTATACAAGCTTGACAACTTTTTTTTGTTTGTTTCTACCACTGAAAAAAAGATTATGAGAAGCATATTAGACTATGGTGACTGGGGAAGTAGAGAGAAGGTCCAGGTTAGGAACGCACAGCAAATTCTAATTTGTGAGTATCCTAGCAGTTGAATGCAGCACAGTGACATGGAACCTGAAAGGGGCAATGGGAAGAAAGTCAAGATTTGTTTGGCACAAGGGAGACAAGGAAGCAGGTGGGGGAAGGACTCGACCACGGGTTCACAGTTCAGGAGCGGTGCTGTTACTCGCAGAACCATTGTAGAGCAAGTTGATACATCAAGATTCACTAATATGAATTCAGTTACAAGAAGAATTGGGTGCCTAGAGCTTAATCAGGAAAATGCATTAGTTCTTTCCTTTACTCATTCATCCAGTTTTACTCATTCAATACATATTTACTGAGTACCCACCATGTGTCAAAAATTTGGTGCAGAATACATAGGGCTGAGCAAGGCAGACAAAATTCCTGTTCTCAAAATTTATATTCTGGTGAGCAACTGAGGACAAGGTTACCTTGATTTTAGGCTGGTGAGTTTCTGATGTAAAGCTGCTTTAATTCTTATCGAATAGAGGTAACATTGGCTCGAGGGTCTAGAGTGGGAAGGATACTGAACGAGGGAGCATCCTTAAATTTGGGCTTTGGAGAGATGTGCAATAAGAAAGTCAAGCAGATCATTTCACTGCCTACCTCTTCAGAATGGAGGCTAAGAAATTACATAATGTTGAAAATCTAAATTCATGTAGAAAATTCAGGCTCCCAAATCTTTTATTGCCATAATAGGATTGCATTTTGAGGTAACTGGCTGTTTCAACATTCCACTTGACTTTGTAATTATAGATCTAGGCTAAAATGAAGCACAGACTGAGAAAATGTATAAGCTTTTGCTCCATTGATGGCTGTTTTTAAAAGTAGATGTTTAACAAAGGCTCTGCTCAAGCACTGCAGATCTGTTATAACAGCCAGACCTTAATATTATCCTTCTGCCTTATCACTCAATATAAGTACTTACTATAGCCAAGCTCTATGGGTTAAGAGATTCAAACTTAAAGATAAATGTCTTTTATTAACTACAGAAATGTAGCTTTCATTTTATCTCGCTTCCTGGAACTTTCAGAAGCTGACTTGTTTGTTCCACTTTACCATCTTTTTAATACTAAAATAGCCACAATTCATGCAGTTACACCTGATAACAGCAAAACCAGAAATTTCACTAGCCAATCAAACTTCTCGTTGCTTAATGGTGAGGGAAAACTCCTTTATTTCCATTTCATTAAAACGTTGACTGTTACTTTACTTTTTTAAAGAAATAAAATAAAATTTTGTGAAATTAGCTAGCAGTTTTTAAGACTTATGCAAATTGGTAGCAGAGCTTAAGCAGTTATAAAAGAAGCTGATAACTATGGAAAATAGGAAAAACTGAAATGCTTTTACCTATATATACACATATGTGGCTGCATTTAAAGGTCAAACATGAACTAACAGCTTTGCTTTTTTAAAAAATGAGGTTTCTGAAGCTTGTGTAGTGAACAGAATAAAATCAGAAACTTTGAAAAGAAAATTTCAGTGGAGAAAAGGCAAAAGAAATATACTGGGTCTTTACAGAAAAAAAGTGGAATGATATATCATCATATAATAATCAGAATATGAGGGGTAAAAAAAGAATGCACCAAGTGAGAAGCAGCGTACCCATGACAACTTGGGTAGTTTCAGTCTTCCTTTGTAAGAGACAATGAATCTCACCACCATGCTCAAATCTATAATAATAGCTTCTTGTCACGAGAAAGAAGTACTGGATTTGTATTTTGGTTTATGCATTTATGTGCTATTTGTCTGTCTTTTGATGAATGACCTATTTATACTTCAGAAATGTAGATCTAACTTTCAAAAGCCATTTTGAAGTGGTATTTTTAAAAACAATGATACATTTTAAGGAAAAAAGCACAAACAAACAAATCACAGCTTTGCTGACTCTAGAATTCTTGGCTTATTTTTCATTCTTTTTAATTATAGAATCTAATTAAACAATAGTTTCTGCACGTTTCATTATAAGGAAGACTATGTAGTGGATGCCAAGGTTAATTACTGGACAATTGAATCTACCAATAAATGGAAAATATTGTAATTAGGTTCATAGGAAAAAAAAAGTGTGAATTTGCACTTTTTGGGATGTGTGAAGCCATACCAGAAATGCAATGGCTACAAATAAACAGTGAGGAATGGAAAGCTTTGCGTTCAGTATCCTCAGCTGGGCTGGGCATGTACTAGTTGGTTCACAGAGAGAACTCTTAGTTAACATGTCCCAGTGATGAACTGAGGTCTGCATTTAGGTGTGGACTCTCATTCCAAGGAGATTAGTATCCAAAC
>NW_007740271.1:3293-6190 GCF_000696425.1 Galeopterus variegatus | reverse complement strand
ACTAAGGTCTGCTTAGTGTAACTAGGTATGCTGTACAAATTTTCTGGACCTTGGTTTCTATAAAAAGGAAAAATGGATTCAATGAACTTTAAAGTTTTTCTTAACTCTAAATTCTGCAACTTTTTTCTGAAGTCTATAGTTAGTTGCCTTTCTGGCCAACTCTATATTATGAAAGCAAAATTAATTTTAACTTTTGGCTATTGGCACTTTAGAGGTATGAGTTAGATTTTGGATAGTGATACTACTATATTCACACTATTTAACCTTATTAAAAAGGGGTGGGGATATAGTAAGAGGTTGGCTAATGGACATAAAAATACAGCTCAATAGGAAAAATAAGTTCTATTGGTGTAAAATAGTGCTATGCACCTATAGTTAAAAATAATTTATTGTATGTTGTCAAATAGCTAAAAAGAGAGGAGCTTAAATGATACATTTTTGCAATAATTAATTTGCTAACTATCCTGATTTGATCATGACATATTGTATACAAGTATTAAAATATAACTCTGTACTCCATACATATGTACAATCAATGCATTTCAATTAAATTAAAAAAAAAAGAATCAGTTTCACTTGTGTTAACGTTAAAATCCCACATCAGTTCAATATTTCAAAACACTGCAGTCTATCAGTATATAAATCTTCTTTACACTGTGGGCCTCCTGAATAATAAGACATTGTGAATTTCAGGAATGCCTCTCAAGGGATCACCACTCTATCATGATTTAATTAATGGTTACCTTACATAGACAAAGAATCTGATTTTGAAAGGTAATTGAGTGCATCCTTTTAGAAAACAAAACAAAACAGAATAGAACAGCGACAACAACAACACACACACAAAACAAGCTGATTGAAACTATGTATTTGGTAGTCTCAGATGTCAGCTTGCCTCATTTCCACTACTACTTGAATTTCAATTAAGAAGTGTACAAATTTTCTGGACCTTGGTTTCTATAAAAAGGAAAAGTGGATTCAATGAACTTTAAAGTTTATCTTAACTCTAAATTCTGCAACTTTTTTCTGAGGTCTATAGTTAATCGCCTTTCTGGCCAACTCTTTTTATTACGAAAGCAAAATTAATTTTAACTTTTGGCTACTGGCACTTTAGAGGTTTGAGTTAGATTTTGGATAGTGATGCTACTATAGTCACACCATTTAACCTTATTAAAAAGGGGTGGGATATAGTCAGAGGCTGGCTAATGGACATAAAAATACAGCTCAATAGAAAAAATAAGTTCTATTGGTGTAAAACAGTGCTAGGCACCTATAGTTAAAAATAATTTATTGTATGTTGTCAAATAGCTAAAAGAGAGGAGCTTAAATGTTCACATCACAAAGAAATAATACATTTTTGCAATAATTAATTTGCTAACTATCCTGATTTGATCATGACACATTGTATACAAGTATTAAAATATAACCCTGTACTCCATACATATGTACAATCAATGCATTTCAATTAAATTAAAAAAAAAAAAAAGAATCAGTTTCACTTGCGTTAACGTTAAAATCCCATATCAGTTCACTGTTTCAAAACACTGCAGTCTATCAGTATATAAAGCTTCTTTACCCTGTAGGCCTCCTGAATAATAAGACATTATGAACTATAGCGTCATTTCAGGAATGCCTCTCAAGGGATCGCCACTCTATCATGATTGAATTAATGGTTACCTTACACAGACAAAGAATCTTATTTTGAAAGGTAATTGAGTGCATCCTTTTAGAAAACAAAACAAAACAGAATAGAACAGCGACAACAAGAACAACACACACAAAACAAGCTGATTGAAACTATGTATTTGGCAGTCTCAGATGTCAGCTTGCATCATTTCCACTACTACTTGAATTTCAATTAAGAAGTGATTATTGAATAAACAAATGTTTAAGGAATACTTTTCCCTACAACTCAAAGTTCCATATACTTTTCTGAGAACGTATTATAAATATATATTTGATCAAACAGTCACAGACCACTGTGGGAGCATTTGTCCAGATAGAAAGGGATAGATATATTTATATATTTCCTAGATAAGTTAGGACATTTTTTGTTGTTGTTGCTGCATTTGATAGAAAATCCAAAAGTAGTAGCTGTTTAAAGAAGATAGAAGTGGATTCTTCTCTTGGGTAAAATTGTGGAGTAGTCAGTGTGTACGGTAATTTTTTTTTTTTTTTTGGTCAGGGTTCAACTAGTTTTCTGTACTACCATATCTGATTTCCATGCCAAGCTTTTTTCATTTAGATGTCTACTGAAGCTCCAGCCATTTTATTTGCATTCCAGACAATAAGAAGGAGAGAAGGAGAAGAATATATTTCCCTTTAAGGACATTTCCTGGAAACTGTAAACATCATTTCCACTTACACTGCATTGACCAGAATTTAGTGAGTAGGCGATATCAAATCGCAAGTTAGGTTAGAAAATTTCTTTATGTGGGGTAGTCATGTGCTCAGCTAAAACTTATAGGTTATAATAGAAGGTAGAATATAGGTATAATAGAAGGGAAAAATAGACATTAGGGGACACTGTGTGTTAACTGGATAAAAAGCAGAAGTTACAAAATATGGAAAGTGAGATTTTTTCCCTTGATTAAGTTTGCCAGTAGTCTGAAAAAATTAACGAAGTTGGTAAACCACCAGCTAACTTAATCAGGAAGAAAAATGAAGAAACGCAAATGCACAAAATAAGAAATGACCATAAAAAGGTGAGAAAAGCACAAACATACAAAATAAACAATAAGAAATACTTTGTAGATCTTCTCTATGAAATGCATTTGAAAATAAATTAAATGGTTAATTTTCTATGAAAATCGTTTCACTGGTCAGGTTCTTATATGATTAGAAAGCTCAGATAGATAAATTTTTATAGAAGAATTAGAGAAAGTTGTAGAGAAATG
>NW_007740271.1:1160-1637 GCF_000696425.1 Galeopterus variegatus | reverse complement strand
AAAAAAGAATTAGACTTGAATAAGTGGAAAGAGACTTCTTGTTTTTGGATAGGATGACTCAGCAACCCAGGTATGATTTCTAAAAATGAAATAAACAAATAAATAAATATGTAAATAAATAAAAGCTTTTTTTCTGAAGTTAGACAAGATAATACCAAAGTTCATGCAGAAAAATAAACATAAAAGAATAGTTAAGACCTGATACTAAAATGTAAAAATATGAAGCTCTATAATTAAAATAGTGAATTGCTGGTGCATAAATGTCTTGGCAAAATTGAACAGAAAGTCCAGATACAGGTCTAAATAGACATGGAAGTACTGGATATAATACTGGCATCCCAAATCACTGGACCAAAGATGGACTTTTAATAAACAGTGCTGGGAAATCTGGAAGAGACATCTGGGAAAAGATAAAGTTTGATCCCTATGTAACACCAGAAAAAGCTCCAAATGGATGGTAAATCTAAGCATAAAAAA
>NW_007740271.1:0-656 GCF_000696425.1 Galeopterus variegatus | reverse complement strand
TTTGATCCCTATGTAACACCAGAAAAAGCTCCAAATGGATGGTAAATCTAAGCATAAAAAAGGTGAAACCATATAAGCATTAGGAGAAAACGTGGGCAAATCTCTCCGCAGTCTTGGTACAGGGAAAGGCTTTCTAATGGTGTCTAAAAATCTAGATGCAATAGACCAAAGATTGATAAATTTGGTTATGTTAAAAACAACAACAACAAAAAAAACTTTGGTGTGCACAGCTTTTTAGTTTGATATTATCTTATCCCATTTGTTTATTTTTTTTTGTTGCCTGTGCTTTTGCAGTCTTATGAAGTCTGAAGTGTTTCCCCTATGTTTTCTTTCAGTAGTTTTATAGTTTCAGGTCTTATATTTAAGTCTTAAATACATTTTGAGTTGATTTTGGTATATGGTGACAGGTACAGGTCTAGTTTCATTCTTTTACATATGGATGTCCAGTTTTCCCAGCACCATTTATTGAAGAGGCAGTCTTTTCCCCAATGTATAATCTTGTTGTCTTTTTCAAAGATCAGTTAGCTGTAGCAAAAGAAACAATTAATAGAGCAAAAAGACAACCTACAGAATGGGAGAAAATATTTGCAAATTATGCATCTGACAAGGGATTAATATACAGAATATATATGAAACTCAAACACTTAGTAAAAAAA
>NW_007740270.1:30725-31077 GCF_000696425.1 Galeopterus variegatus | reverse complement strand
CACACCTACTGTCAAGCAAAGACAATTCACCCCCACAGTAGCAGCCAAGGCCACTCCACAGCCAACCTCAGTGTAAGAGAAGAAGCAAACCCCCTACCAAATGACCAAGCATCAGCAAGAAAAACACTAGAAGCACAAGCAATTAAGAAGAAATGACACCACTGAAAGGATACAGTAATGCCCCAAATCAGACTCCATGGAACAGGGAATCCTTGAAATGTCTGAAAAAGAATTTCAAGCAATGGTCTTAAGAAAGCTTGAAAAAATAAAGGAAGACTCAATTAGAGAACAAATGAAACAAGAAAAAACATCCAGAATATGAAGGAAGAAATCTACAAAGAGATTAATACCA
>NW_007740270.1:26831-27209 GCF_000696425.1 Galeopterus variegatus | reverse complement strand
CCACAGAGGGAGGGAGCATTCCTAGGGATATGAATTGAAGTTGAAGGGAGAGAGGGAAGGGGAGGGAGGTTGGGGGATAATTGGGAGGGACAAAGGGTATCAAAGTAATTTATGGCAATGGATATGCCCCCAGTATGAATCTGGCCCCAACATCATTGGCAGGAGAGGGGACAATCAGCTTTGTTTCTCATGAATATTCATAATAAATAAATAAAAATTTTTAAAAAACTGCTTACACTATAGGACTGAGCCCCTCACTCCTGACTTCTAGTCTGGAGTAATGTCTTTGGCAAATTCCAGAGAATACAATGCCAGTCGTCTCCAAGGGACTAGCTGCACGAGTCTTGGGTGGATGTGGACTGGCACAAAGGGACCTGA
>NW_007740270.1:21709-25755 GCF_000696425.1 Galeopterus variegatus | reverse complement strand
CTCCCCTTCCTGGCTCCTCTTCTCCAACTGCTGCCCTTTGCACGTCAGGCTGACATCACCCTGTCCCCATTATGTTTCATCCCAGGGTTTCCTTACTCCCACATCCTGGGGATCTAGTTTGAGTTGGGGTCGTATGAATGACGCAGGAGGCTCAGGAGGCTTTTCCACTGGGAGAGGGGAGTGCAGGTGTGAGCACAGCGATGGGGAAAAGTGCAGAAAGGAGAACAAATGCAACTTTGTTTCCTTCCCTTTTTTTAAACATAACCTGTCTGAAAGGCATTCACCTGGAAATTCTTGAGCACCTCTGCTTGCTTCATGGTCTGCTTGGAGAGATCTATCATTGCCACGGCCAGAGGTATGCTTTTAACCAGTGCATACTGGAGCTGGCTTTTATCAGTCACCAGGGCCAATTGTACACATCTCTTCCCAACTCCACGTTCACTGACATCATGTTGGGAGTATTGACACCACAGAAAATTGCAAACCCCACAAATCAGTCCCCCGCCCGAGCCAGTTGTTAAAACAGTTTCGAGGACTCCATCGCTCCTAACTGACCTTCACTTAACCATCTTGCACTCCCATCCAGCGCTTTCTTCCTCTGTCAAACCCACTGACCAATGCCTTGGTCCCTCTGTCGTTCACAGTGTTCCAATCAGGGAAACTGCGTGCTCATCAGGAGTCAATTACACTTGTCCCCAGACCTGCTCATGCAAATACATTTCTTAAGGCAATTACAGAATTAGGTAAATATTGCAGTACTGATGGAGTGTATAAAAGTAATAGAGCTGTCATTTCTATGAAAATTAAGTTGAGTGCTTGGGAAAGACTTAATAAAGACGAATTGCTTAACAACTGCTGTCAAACTGAGTGCAGGCAAAGCAACTGTAACATTTTGGGATGGATTATATAAATCTGGAAGGATTCTGGGCTTCAGTTGCTTTAAAGTGTCTTTAAGTTCTTGCTCCACCTCAAGTAAATAAAACTTGGGGATTTGGAAATCAGGCGGAACTCCAAATAGTGAGTGTGCACCCAAGAATGGATGCATCTTACATACTCCTGAGCTAAAATACGATGTTGCAAGTGTGCCGGTATCATCACCGTCTTTTCATCATTCCACTCTCACCCGCTTTTTGCTAACAATGGGCCATCAGTCCCAATCTTGCTGGCTAAGAGGCTTCTGCTGTGACCTGTGCTGCCCAATCATATCAGGCACACATGGCTTTATTTTAGCCCCAAATCTAGTCATATAGTCTAAGCTCTGTCATCTTGAGAGCTTCTACCTGTCAACTGCATGGTCCAACCTCAGACTCACTGTATTAGTCAAGATTCCCAGAGAACTAGAACTCACTGTGTGTGTGTGTGTAGAGATTATCTGCCATCTATCTGTCTATCTATGTAGCTGTGTATCTACCCATCATCCATCTACCCATCATTTGTCTATCGAGATTTGTTTTAGGAATTGACTCATGTGATCATGGAGGCTGGCAAGTCCAAACTCTGCAGGGTAGATTGGCAGGCTTGAGACTCAGGAAAAAGCTGATGTTGTAGCTCAAGTCTGAAGACAGTCTGCAGGCAGGATTCCTTCTCCCTCAGGGGAGGTGGATGTGCTTTTTTTTCTCTTAAGGCCTTCATTTGATTGAATGACGCCCACCCACATCACGGAGGGTAATTTGCTTTACTCAAAGTCTACTAGATTTAAATGTTAATGTCATCCCAAAAAATACCTTCATAGTAACATCTAGACTAGTGTTTGCCCAAATATCTGGGTACTGTGGCCTAGCCAAGCTGACACATATGATTTTTTTTTTCCTTTTTTGTCTTTTTTTTTTTCGTGACCAGCACCAGATCGCAACCCTCAGTGTCGCGCCCGTACTGGACCGTGACCGGCACCGGGATCGCAACCCTCGGTGTTGCGTCCGCGCCTCGCTCAGCCAGTGAGCGGCCGGTCTGTATGTGGGATCCGAACCCTCAGCGGGAGCGCCGCCGCGCTCCCATGACACATATGATTAACCATTGCACTGACTTTTTAGCCTTATCCCACTGCCCCGCCACCACTTCTACCGCCCAGTTGGCTTTTCTCTTACACCCTGGCTCCCTCCTCCCCCAGGTCTTTGCTCTAGCTGCGTTCATGCTGCTTCCTTCTGCACAGCCTTCCTCTGGTCCTCACTGCAGGCTAACATGCTACCCAGTCTTCCAAACCCAGCTCTATCATCACTTTCTACATGGAACGTGTGCTGATCCCCCCGCAAAAAGCAATCTCACACTTGCTGGCATTCTCAGATAGCTGTATCTGTGTCTCACTAATGACGTGGATTATTTCTTAGGGAAAATTAGTTATGTAGACCATAGAATCGGAGATCTGGAGGGGACCTCGGAGATCCTGGTATCCATCACCCTAATTTTGTAGATAAGAAAACAGGGCCAGAGCTGTCACAGGAGGGCTCAACGTGACACAGATAGTAATGATAATAGAAAGCTGTAATGAGTTGGTGAATGCCACCTCCCTGAGAGGGCAATCTGCACTGGGCTCTGTGTACTATGTCCTGCACATGGCAGGAATGCATACATATTTTTTCTTTAAGATTAGATTTATTTTATTAAAACTTAGAGGGTCCATTTATTAAATATGTTTAGACTGTAAAGAAGTGTATATATTAATTGGAATTAATTTGGAAAATACGACACAGTATAAAGAAGAAAATATGTCACCGTTCATCTTGCTCTTCAGAGAAAAGGATTTTTAACATTTAGGATCATTTCCTTCAAATTGAGTTTAAAGAAAAAGACATTGAACAAACCAGTATTATGCATAAAAAAGATGCCTGAAAGAGAAAATGCTTTTTGAATGAGCAAAAGAAGTGAAGTCTTCCAAGTTGTATCTCTGATTCCCACCCAACTGCCTATCTACTCAAGAAATGAGAACCTGCCTGGGCAGACCCTCTGTTTGGCACTAGGGGTGCAGAGATGAATTATGTACTGCAGGTGACTGCCCTTGCATGTTTCAGTAGTGGTGGAAACAGACGTGTAAACGGAGGATCACAATGCAGGCTGACAATAGAGATGAGCAATTTAAAGCAGTGTGTAATTATGTGCAACATTAAATGGCATGAATTTTATGGGCTATAATAGTGGGCTGTGGTGGTTTATAATTTCTGTTATCAAACCAAAAGCCATATAACAATGACCAGGGAAACTTTCTTTAAAGGTGATTGTTCATAAAGGGGAAATAATTGGAATTTCACAAACCAGTAATTACAAAAGCAGGAAAGGTTACTATGGTATATTTTATAACTGTAATCAAAAAAACTACAGGGGACTTTACAAATGTGCCTTTAATTAACTCCATTAAAGGTTACTGTCTGAAATGAAAGATAGATCAACCAAAAATCACACCTAATGAGAAGTTTAAGGGATCTGAAACTGGGCTTGGCAAGTCACACAAACTCTGGAATCCAAGAGATTCTTTTCTCTATCAGCTGTTTATGTTGTATGCGATGGCCCCTTATCATTAAGAATGATATTTTGCATTAGTGGACAACTTTAAAATATTTACAAGGCTTTGGCAGTCATTTCGTTAGCCCTGTTTTTATTTCAGCCTTGCGGGTCAGTTTCTACTGAACTTGGTGCCTTCTCCTGTGTGGAATGGCTGAGTGCTATCGGAGTGAAGACGGGCACGAATCACGATCAGCGTAAGTGGGATGCGGTCTCCCAGGACAGCACAGAGTTTCACATGCTGCCTGGCTTCTGGGTATGATAAGAGAGTAATTGGTCTCACTGCGTATCCCTGAGGCCCAGGAGAGTGTTTCAGTGTCAGCTCAGGTGGCCTGAAGGAGCTTCTGCTCCTTACGAGGACAGCAGAGCTTGTTCCTGGGGGAAATGCTGTTCTGCCCAGCATGTGGGTGCTCATGAGCTGTGTCACCTCGACCTTGACTGTGGGCTAGTCACTTCCCCATTCTGGGTCTCAATTTCCTCTTCTATAAAATGGCAAGATTGGATAAGATGATATTTCTGGCTCTTTCCAGCTCTAAAACCCTGAGAAATCACCC
>NW_007740270.1:20485-21445 GCF_000696425.1 Galeopterus variegatus | reverse complement strand
AAATGCTGTTCTGCCCAGCATGTGGGTGCTCATGAGCTGTGTCACCTCGACCTTGACTGTGAGCTAGTCACTTCCCCGTTCTGGGTCTCAATTTCCTCTTCTATAAAATGTCAAGATTGGATAAGATGATATTTCTGGCTCTTTCCAGCTCTAAAACCCTGAGAAATCACCCTGGACTTGGACATGTTTTAGGAGGGGTGCTTTGTTAGAGATGAAGGCCATCGTGTGGAGGATCCACTTCTCCCTCTCCAGCAGGCAAGTGACTGCTGTTCACGTTTTCGCTCCACTGTCCTCTCAGATCCTTTCTCCTGCCCCTCCTTCCAGGCCCCAGTGCTGCTTTTCCATGATGCTGCATGTCTCACATCATTAGTGGCCTCAGGCCTTTCTGCAGTGACAAGGCTCTATTCACCAAATCCTGATTTATTTTCTTCTTCCCCAACACGCAGAATGAGAACATTTTCCTGTCTTCCTTGCTGGCAGTTTGAGATCATGTGACTGAGTTCTGGCCAAAAAGGATTTGGAAAGAAGTCAAGTATGCCCTTCTGGTCCTGACTTATAAAACCCGTGCAACCCTCCCTCCGGCTCTCCCTGCCCCTGCTATGGAGAACCTGAAGCCACATAACGATTGGCAGGATCTGGAGCTTTTCCACCTAAAGGCCGAAAGATAGGGGAAGAATCNGGATCTGAAACTGGGCTTGGCAAGTCACACAAACTCTGGAATCCAAGAGATTCTTTTCTCTGTCAGCTGTTTATGTTGTATGCAATGGCCCCTTATCATTAAGAATATTTTGCATTAGTGGACAACTTTAAAATATTTACAAGGCTTTGGCAGTCATTTCGTTAGCCTTGTTTTTATTTCAGCCTGGCGGGTCAGTTTCTACTGAACTTGGTGCCTTCTACTGTGTGGAATGGCTGAGTGCTATCGGAGTGAAGACGGGCACGAATCACGATCAGCGTAAG
>NW_007740270.1:6765-19238 GCF_000696425.1 Galeopterus variegatus | reverse complement strand
CATAACGATTGGCAGGATCTGGAGCTTTTCCACCTAAAGGCCGAAAGATAGGGGAAGAATCCGAGAGGTCCTCCAAAAATTCAGGGCAAGTCTTGGTTTGCTCTCCAAGTTTCAGGTGCTGCCCTTGAGGCAGTGTATGGAAAGGGAACCCTATGGAATGGATTGAGCAGGAAAAGGTAAACTGTCCACAAAAACAGTTTGGCAGTTTCTCAACAAGTTAACCATAGAATTACCATATATGACTCAGCAATTTCACTCTTAGACATACTCCCCAAATAAATGAAAACAGGTGTTCAAACAAAAATTGGTACACGAATGTCCATAGTGGCATTATTCATGGTAGCCAAAAGGTGCAAACAACCCAAATGTCCATCAACGAATGAATGGATAAACAAAATTTGCTATATGCGTACAGTGGAATATTATTCAGCCATAGAAAGGAATGAGGTACTGGCATGCTACGTCATGGATGAACCTTGAAAACACTTTGCTAAGTGAAAGAAACCAGACACAAAAGGTCACAGAGTGTGTGATTCCAATTATGTAAAGTATTAATCCAGAATGTAGATTGGTGGTTGCCAGGGACTGGGGGGAGGCAGGGTGGGGAGGGACTGTTTGATGGGTAAAAGCTTTCCATTTGGGATGATGAAAAAGTACTGAAAGTAGATAGTGGTCATGGTTTTGCAACATTGCAGATGTACTCAGTGCCACTGACTGGTGAAATTTAAAATGATTAAAATGGTAAATTTCATGTTATGTGTATTTTACTGCAATAAGTAAAACAAACAAACAAACAAACAACCCCCCCCCCAAAAAAAAAAAACTGTACATGGAAGCAAATCAAGGTGAAAAGCACACATGAGGCTTAAGGGTCAGGGTGAGATGAACAGTAGCCAAGCAACGACAGGATGAGAAAGGTGGAGGCATGCAGCAGACTGGAACATGGGGGCTGCACACCGGGCCTGTGTCAGGTAATTCTCATAGTGGGGAGACGGGGGACAGCAGCTTATTCTGCTCGGGTGTGTGTGGGAGGCTCTGTAAACACTGAGGTGCTCTGTGCACCACGGTTCAAGTGTATTTGAGGTGGCTACCATCTCTTCTCCTTGCCAACCACTTTCCTTCCTCAAAGTCTCTTGAACACAAAGAGGCTCATTTCAGGTTCTTTACCAGACAAAAGAGCTTGATTGCCTCTGCTGTTGACCTAGACCTTCAAAACATCAAAGCCTCTCTGCACACGTTATCTTTGGAGGAAAGGGCACACCCAGAGGGCAGTGCCTCAGTTTTTGATTTGTAAACGCAAAACCTTCTTCTTTTCTTATTGGACAACATCACTTGATTGGTTGTCCCCAAGGGGGTCAGACTTGGTACATGAGAGGCTTATTTACCTGCTCCTCACTGGGATCCTGCATGCTCCCTAGGGCAGCCCTTGGGGTCTCCACCGCCCCTCTGACTGAGGTAGAGATAAGAGCACAATGCTGACCATTGACAGGAATTCTGCTATCCCAAGGAGTGTAGCGTTTATCCTGTAAGAAATGAGAAGCCACTGAAGGTTTAAAATGAAAGGAGTGACACGACCAGAATTGTATAATGGAAAGAATTATAATGGTCCCTTAGAGCAGGAGTCAAGGGTCAGTGAACGTTTTCTGTAAAGGGCCAGATTGCAAATATTTTCACCTTTCCAGGCATATGATCTCTGTCACAGCTACTCCATCGTGCATTATGCATGAAAGCAGCCACAGACAATATGGAAATGAATGGGTGTGGCTGTAGTTCCAATAAAACTTTATTTATAAAAACAGGCTGTGGGCTGCATTTGGCCAGCGATAGAGGATGGATGGGAGAGGGTGAAGCAATAAACAAGCTATGGTAGATGTCTGTTTTGTTGTGTTGCATTTTGTTTTCATTGTTGCCCGGCTTCTAGTCACTTCTCTCTGGCCAACAGTACCCTGCTTTTCCACTAGGAAGCTATTCTCTCTATCACTTAGTCCATGAGCTCCAGGAGTGGTTGACTCCACACTAGTCACATGACCAAGGCCGGGCCAATCAGAGCATTGCATTTCCCAGCCACAGTGATTGACACAAGGAAGTGCTGGGATCCAGTCAGAGGTGATGAGATATAACTGGGCCTCAGGAGGATATGGCCATGGAGCTTTGTTGACATCTTGCCATTAAGTGAAGCTTGAAAGTGAAACCAACATGGGGGAGAAGCAAACACATCTGAGAGGTAGATGTGAAGGTTTGAGGGACATTGACCTAACACTTTGTTTTTCCAAAGCCATCTTGAGTAATCTTTTGGGTCTAGATGATCCTTTGCTCAAAGAAAATCATCGATCTGTGGCTTTAGGTTAGGAATGCAGGTAGCATAAATCCTCTTCAGGAATGGAGATGCTTGAGACAGTGTGGCTTCCTGGACCTAAACTGCTTGGTTTGATCTTAAAAGTTTTGCCTGTGCCATAGGCAGAGGGGCACTGCTCCAGATAGCGTCCTTTAGAGAACTGTTGCATTTGTGAGTAGGTTTGAGCCACATTTATGCTCAGATAATCTTGCTTCCTTGTGAGAAGATGTGGGAACTTTTAGATATGGGTTGGGGTGGAGAGGGCTGGGAGAGGCTGGATCCATGGCTGTCCGTGGGATGACAGAGGTTCTATCTAGAAGCTGAGGACAGCTTTCATGAGGGACTGTGTGAGACTCTGGGTGAGCCGTGCTGCTCCAGGTTCCAGACGGCTAAGTAAGTTTGGCAGTTGTTGGGGCAGTTGTTCATGCTGGGTCCTGGTCTTTGGGAGGACCAGAGCTGGTGCCATGGGGCCCTCTGAAGGAGGACTTCCTCAGCAGAGCATTAGGGAGGTGGGCTGACACAGATGTCCCTGTGCAGGAACCAGAACAGACTTCCTCCAGGTGTCACGGGCCTCTCAAACACACTCGGGGTGCTTACAAAGCACAGGCAGGACCCCACGTCATTTATTATCTGGGCATTAATGGGAATGTGACCTCAATTTATAGTCACCGATTTTTGGGGATGTAAACATATCCATGAATGTGGAAGAAATAACCAGGACGGGACACATTCCATGTTATAAATGTTGAATACAAGAAACCTTACCTATAGCTAAGGATTTTTCCCCCAAGGTTCATCCCTGAAAGGTTGTAGCAAAACAAGGACCAATGCAAATCTAGTGAATGCCTGCACTCTGCATGTCAAAGAGAGCTGTCTGCCCCTGATAATTCAAAGCAGACTTGGAGAAGCGGGAGGAGCATCCTTTTGAGAAGCTGGCCAGAGAAGCCTGCGGGGCCCTTTTCTTCCTCCCTCCAATAGGCAGCAACAGGTCTTCGACCGCATCATAAAAGCTGAAATGCGTTGGCTCAAAGGCCTTCATAATTTGATCACATAATTACCAAGAGAGAAGGGTCGCTGCTTTATGGTGATCTGCTTCGTGGGCATCCTTTCAATTACCGTGTAGTGCCGGGTCATAATAGAAAATGGGCACAGTGCCATTCGTCTGAGAGATCTTTAAAGATGAGGCTTTCTGGGCTGGTTTCCTGATTGATTTTTTTTGGGTAATGTTGTCACACCATCCCGCAAGGCCCTAACATTCCTCTTGATTTACCTCCTTTGAAAGTCAGGGACCTTCAAAGGACATTTGGTTCTTATTTATGGCTCAGCTCAGGCCTTTGGCTTTGGCTCTTTCTCCAGACTAGGACCTTTCAGGGTGGAGGGGCTGCCAGGCTCAGAGCCCCCAGCCAACGGTGCTCGGGCAGTGACTGGCAGGGTCCCCTCTCTTGGCTGGATCCATGGGCTCGCTTCCTGCCTCTCAGCTTCTTGCTTCTGTGTGGCTCTGCATGTGCCAGCTCCATGGAAGTAATGAGAGAGAGCTGCTCTTCAGTCTGGGTGCTCTGGGGCTGCAGGGGCCATGAGAACTTGAAGCATGCTCAGAAGGTCCTTTGCAGGAGCACATGGGACTTATGGTGTCTGCAGAGAAAGGGGACTCACGGTGTCTGCAGAGGAAGGCTGGCAGGCTATGCTGGTGACACTTAGCTAGCCCCTTTCCTCTGCTGCTGCGGGAGTGACAGGAATGACTCGGGGAGGGTTGCTCTGCTTTGCACTTGTCTGAACACTCGAACCACATGCCATGTGTCCAGGCTGGAGCTTGGTAGCTCTGGGTTATAAGAGAAGTAGCTGCTGCTGCTGCTGCTTTGGTTCCGAATTCGTTCTCTCTCTCACAGGCTGTGGCAACAGCCCCTCCCTCGACTTCTCCCTGCTCCAGCCTTGCTCCCTTGAGGCCACACTTGTCACAGCTGTCTGTGGAGCTTGCTGAGAACCCCAATTCCAGGGTCCCTGTTCACATTATATGCTGTCGGGTTGGGGGGTGGCACAGACCCAGAATTTCTATGATGTGAAAGGTGCCCTCTGAAGCCATGAAATGCAGGGGATAGGCTGACAGACGAATTGTTCTAAAATGCCAATCTTCCCCTGTTACTACCCCACTTAAGTCCTTATGAGGGCTCCCCAGTGCAAGACTCAACCTAAGACCCTTAGCTTGTCACACAAAGCCCTCCAGACCTGGCTCTTGCCTACTTCTCTGGCATGTCCCACCCTTCCGACTCCCTCAAGCCTTGTCCCTCAGCCATCCCATACTCTTTGCAGTTTCCTGGTACCGACAGCCCTGAATGTCCTCTTCTACCCTCTCTGCCTTCTCCCTAAGCCCTGTGCCTAGTACTGTCCTGTGAAATGTATATCCAGAACTGTTTGCAATCTCATGTTTACAAGCCCAATTTTTGCTGGACTATGATGTCTTCTTGGGAGGAGACTGTGTCTTATTCATCACTGTGTCCTCCGGGCCCAGTAGAGTGTGTGGCCTGGACTAGGCACGTGATAAGTAGCTGAGGAGGAAATGAATGAAGCATGAGATAGCCAGAGGCCTCCAGGACCCTGGAGTCTGGCTGGAGTGACACCACACACCTGGGAAGAAACTGTCACAGGGTGACTGCACACTAGGCTGTAAGCTCATGTTACTCAGAGAGGGAAGGATGTGGGCAGGAAATTACCCACGACTGGTGCACTCTAGAGCTTTAAGGAACCTCAGGTATCACTTATCCCCACTGTCCCTTTCGTAGAGGAAGAACCCAAAATCCAGAGAGAAAGAGACCTGTGTGAGGTCATTTTGAGAGTTGGCTGCAGAGCGAGAAATAACATCTACGCTCCTTGATTTGCAGTCTGGGATTTTTAAAGAAAAACTCATCAAGCTGGAACTAGCAGGCATTTTGATGTTTTCCTGTAAATAATTTAGGGGGAGGGGAATAAAACAAAACAGAACTTCTTTACTAAATATTGATGCGGTAGCTGCTGCTTAGAGAAGATTGCATGTGATGGTTTCAATTAGATTCTCTTTATCTGCCTTTAGAAGTCTGTTTTTTTTTTAAAAGGACAGGATTGTAGTGTGTTATTAACACCGACAGTTCCAGTGTTCATGTTGTGCTTCTGAAAGCCTTGGGGGGAGATACTGATCTATCGACATAATTCTCACAATGAGAGAGCATTATGCTGATTTCAGATGAGACAAGCAGAGATTTCTGTTTTGGCATTCTAGCAGAAACGTTCTCATGTGCTTCTGCAGTGAGTGTTCAACCCATCCGTGCCACCCGGAACAGGGCAGAATGGGGTTGGAGGGTGGTGGGCGAGGAGCTGAGCTCCCTTGTGGGTAGAGGGTGGATTTCAGCAGGAAGGGCCCACAAAAGCTGTCTCTGGGAAGGAAGTGTAGGGATCAGGACCTCTTGGACTCACAGGCCAGCCAAGAGAATCGAAATTGGATGTATGGAGTGCTTGCTATGTGATAGGCACTGAGCTCATGTGTGATCTGATTTCTCACAACAATCCTGCAAGCCACGTGCTATTTATTATTCCCAGGTGCAGGCAGAATTCTAAAATGGTCTCAAGATCCCTGTCCCTTATATACACACCCTGCATAATCCCTGGGACTGTGAGTGTGATGGGTTTTATTCCTGTGCTTAGATATGTTATATGGCCCAGCAGACTTTAAGAAAGGGAGGTTGAGGGAGGGGTTCTCACCTAACCACATGAGCACATAAAAAAAAAATCTGGGTCTGGACATCAGAGACAGGAATTCATAGACACAAAGCCTAAGAGAAAGCTGATGTGAGGAAGAGTCTCCTGCTGACTTTGAAGATGGAGGGGCCACATGGTGATACTCCGAGAGCATCCTCTAGCAGCTGAGAGGGACCTCTGGCTGGGAGCTGTGAGGAAGACGGGACCTCGGTGCTAGAGCTTCAAGGAACTGAATTCACTAGCAACCTGAATGAGCATGAAGCAGGACCTAGTGCTCCAGATGAGAACACAGCTGCTAACCCCTTGATTTTGGCTTTGTGAGATCTGGAGAAGAGAGGCCAGCCATGCTGTCTGGACTTCGGACTTATAGAACTGTGAGCCTTAAACCACTAAGTGTGTGGTAATTTGTTACGCAGCAATAGAAAACTATCTATTGAAATCATTCTGCATCTCTCCCCTTCGGGTCATCCATAAATGTGGATGCAAATGTTACCCAATAGTTAAAAACTTCGTGGCAAGTCACAGGAAGACTTCTTCTTGCCCAAGTCATCAACAATAAAATTATGGGAGCCATCACTCAATGCCCTCCTGCAATGGGGACTCCTTTCCACAGCATTTCCCCTTATTAGCCAGTCTGGTAATGTAGATAAAAGGGAAATGTGGGAAATCTGACATGATTTGTCTTTAAGGAGCCTCTGCATGTTTCTAGGGTTCACTGTTGCTTTTTGTAAGTCTTCACAAACTATCATTTTTAACAGAATTCTTTCCTAGAATTTTTCCTGGGATCCATGTTAGGCTTGATTTTCTAGAGTTTGGTGAATCTGCTTTCTCGTTATTGAAAAAGAGGCTTGGCATGAGCCCATGGGCAGGCCCCTGAAGCCTCACTGGTTATTACTGATGTGAGCAGTAATGAGAGGTAACACGTGTGGGCATGCTCTGTGTGCTTCCCACTGGGTTACCGTCCTTTGCACTCACCTCCCACGGACCCTCCACCACTGTCCTTTTCTAAGAAAAGGACACATTTTTTCTGAGAAAATTTGGACATTAGGTAGGTTGGGTAACATCCCCGCTAGTTGAGTAACTTGCCCATTTTCAAGAATGAGGACATGGTCAAAGTGTCAGATACTGTAGAGGCCCAGTAGGTTAAGAGCTTGTGAAGTCATCTGGATTTTGCAGGGTATCCTTGGTGACCTCTAAGAGAGCATTTCAAAAGAGTGTTTGCCTAGACGGCGTGTTACGGGAAGTTCAGAAGCAGGTAGAAAGTACATGTAAAGAAACAGGCAACACGTTCGAAGAATTCTGTAGTGAGTGAAGGGAGGTGCTTGGCTAAGAACTAGAAGTGGGGCAAGAGTCAAGGGGAAAAAGATTTTCCAAAAGCCCATGTGAGATAATGTATACAAAAGCCTCCTTTTTTTTATGTGACTGATCTTGACAGTGGGGCGAATTGATCGTATCTGAAAATAGAAGAGGACACTTGTTGAACGTAAGGGAATAAAGAGGCTAAAAAAGGAAGTAATTGGAGGAGCCTAGATCAGAACAGGATAGGACAGATGTGGGTTTGAGTACAGAGAGAGACGGTAACTGCAAAGAGCAAAGAAGATTCTCTGAGTTAGAGGTAAGGAAGGAAGAAAGCGGAGGGAAGGGACATTGATTGAGGACTTACTTCTTGCTAACTAAGTGCTTCACAGACTTCTTGTTCAGTCTTTGCAGCAATACAGTGAGGGGCTGCACACATTTAACAGGTGGAAAAACTGAAGTTTAGAAGGATAAGAAGATTGTGCAGGAAAATAGGACAAAGCCAGAATTTGAATCCTGACCTGCTAGGCAGATAAAACCCAAGGTCTCCTCCCTGAGCCACACTGTGTGAGAAGTTTGTCATGGGACAGCCACACACCATGTGGACCATGTCCAGAAACCATGTATTTTATCATTCAAACTGGAGCGGTTTGGGAGTGGAAGAGGGGTGGTAATGTTAATTATGCTGAGACCGTAAGTGTGAATCAAGACTATTTTGGGCAAACTGGGATGAATGAGGAGCCACAGATAGGGCTCTTTATGTTGGATGCTTCCTGCCTTTTCAAAGGTGTGTCTGAAGAGAGAGTTTTTAGGAGAAAAGAAACGTGGAGGAGCAATGGCCGGGGAGTAAGCAGAGGAGATAAGGAGAGGTCGGTAGAGGACGGCAGGTAGAGGACGGCATCTGCCCCCTGCACTGCCCCCCAGCAGGCGAATAGGGGAGGAGTTGGTGTGGTAGGTGCTTCAGGGGTGGGGTTTGGGGTGAAGTTCCAACCGCAGCTCATGTTGGGAGGGACAGGAGCTGTGATGCTGTTGACCCCCCATTTGCATGAGTTGAGGCAAAGGACCCAGGAAGCTGGCAAATGTATGGAAGAAAGATCCTGGGAAAGGGCAGGGCAGGAGGGTAAAGAGATTGCTGAGGAGCGGCTGACTCACAGGTGATGAGACCCACCATTTCTTAGGTGAAACGCCTTTCTTGTTTCCATTTCTTGTATGAGTAAGTAGACTGGATGTCACTCTGTAATGCTTTGTATATGATAAAACTTCAATTAACCAATTGCTCAGAGGAATGGGGGTGTTGTGGTCAATTGGATTATCTGATTAACTGAAAGTTAATTAGCCAGAAACCCATTGTAATTCCAAGTCATGCTGTGAGTATTCCAGCATATCTAAGTTCCCTTTCCTGCCAAGGTTAGGAAGGGAAGGAGTCAAAGCAGAAAGGAGATGGAAGTGGCTTTTGTGAAGGGTCTAATGTGTGTTTGGTACTTTACATAAATGCTGTCTGGTTTAACCCTTGTAGCTATTACGTAGGGCCAAATGACTATCCCGTTTTATGGATAAGAAAGTTGGGAAGTATCTTAACCATTACTGAATATTGCTTTGTTGACTGAGAACATGAAAGAGTTCAGAGGCGTCTCTGCGATATCAAAGCTAGAAGCAAGTTGATTGGGGTTTTGGACTATGGCAGCCCCACTTACAAATTCTGGTCCCGACTCCCACCACTGTGTGACTTGGACTAAGCAGAGGGGCAGCACCTCAAGGTAGTTAAATGCATGTACTCTGAGTAAATCCAACTGGGTTCAAACTCTTACTCCACATTTTTCTGGGTCGCATGATCTTTGGCCAACAAATTTTCCTCTTTATAGCTCAGCTTCTTCATCAGCAAAATGTACACCACCTACCTTGCAGTGTTGCTGGGGGCCAGAGGTGGGTCCTGCATGAAATGTAGCTTGAGTACCATCATCAGCGTGGCCCATGGCCATACAAGGGGAGCAGAGGTGGGCTATGACAAAGACATAGCAGAGACCCCCATTTTAAGATGATTCCCGATACCTCCCTTTATATTAAATTTTGATTCTAATCTTACTTTCCTGCTCTTTTTTTTTTTTCCTCGAAGTATGATGTAAAAAAACTGTTCTAGCAGGTGTACATTTGCTAATTTTGGTTTACTCTGGTTTTCTTGCATTTGGACCTCCAAAAGAAGAGAAGAAAATACAACAGACCCCCAGGCACTGTTACCTATCACATCAAGCCTGAGTTTGTCTAAGTCACCAGCCTCTGCTGACGGTGTGTTTTCAGGGAATAAGAACAGTTCTTTTTGCTCAGAATGCTAGATTTATATTGCTTTCACTTAGCAAGTTAATAATTGATAAGTTGGGGCATATTAACATTGAACAAAAGAGCCCAGTGGTACAAAGGTCCTGGGAAGGCTGCCTAAATCAATATATACTCATGAATTTTGAGTGCAAAAGGTTCAGCTGAGAAAGAACACAGATTTAGACCCCCATTAATATTTGAAACACACTCTGCACATGAGAGGCTTGCTACAGCCCAAATGTTAACTGAAGGGGCTTCAGAGAAATGGCTTTTAAACAAATCTGAAAGCAAGAGATTTTCCCCTCCAAAGATTTCACGAGAAAAATCAATCATCTCTGTTGTTTCTGCTGTCAGAAGCCATCTATTAAAAACCTAATTAGAGTATTTTTTACTAATTATACATACTGATGCAACACTTGCCTGACTCAATGTTCGTAACCACTGGAAAAGCAAACTCATTGCCCTCTAATATTAACCCAGATACGGTAAAATATTCCAGCCATTCTTGCATGCTCCATCGTCCTCACACAGGAGCCGGCCTTAAAATTTGATTAATCTAAACATTTTGTAAGGTGTCAAAAGAGGTTTCCTGCCTGATGCCTCATGGTCACCTAAACTGCCAGCCCTACTGAGGCCAAAATAACATCATCATTCACAATTCACTTTCGAAATATCTCTGAAAGGCCCCCAATTTGAGCTACGAAAGCTGGACATTTTAAACCAAGTGAGAAAATGCTTCCGATTTTAATGATTCATTGAACTCAGAGTACTGTTGGAACGTCACCTATGGTGTCTGATACCAGCACGCTGCTGTGGCCACTAGAGGTGTTCAATGTTAGATGGAGACTGCTGTGGCTACTGAGGATGCTCAATATCAGAGACCACGTGTGCACTGGTATTCTAATCACTTGGCCAAAGAAACAACTCTGTGGTAAAGGGCTCACCTCTGAGAAGACAATATAATCTTACAGTTGGAAGAGGCCTAAGTCATCATTTGATCCAGCCTCCAACCTCCTACACAAAATACCAATTCCTCCAGCCGGACTCAGGCTGTGTGTGCATACCCCTGGTGCTGGTGGGCTCACTAGGTGGTGAAGCAGCCCATTTCATCCCAAGGTGCCTCTGACTCGTGGTAGGAGGCTTCTTGGGTTGAGCTGTAACCTGCCTCCCTACACCTAAGGCCAAAGAAGATCCCTCCCAAGCCTCACCGATGTGGCTTTCTGAGCACTGTCTGACACCTAACTGGATTGCCAGTACTGCTCTTCTCTCATGAAGCAGTTAATTTGGAGAATAATTCAGAGCATGTGCTCATTACTGGGTCTTAGAGGCTAAAAGAAAAATTTGGCCCCTCCACAGTACAGATGGTATTCGTTCTTTTCCCTGGAATTCTCCTGCTGTATATCTTAATTAATGCAATTTTTCAGCTGAGTGGTCCTAAGGAACACTTATTTTTGAAAACTCCTCTTCTGCCCATTTGCGTGGTTTCTGTTTCCCCCTAGTACTGTAATTAAAAGCAAGGGAAGGCCAAAGCTACAGCTTTTTGACTTGCTGAAAAGGACTGAGGTTCTTGAAGGGAAATCACATTTGAAGATAAAAAAATACCTGCTCCCAAATTCCAAGAGGCTTTTTAACTAGGGCCAGGAACATTAACCATACAGTACGACCTGTCCCTCCTGAGGACAATCCTCTTGGCTTGGGCCTCTACAATGCTTCCTTATATAACCATCTGTTACTCTTTTGGGGAGTCAGAAAGAAGCTGATGCAGTAGATAGAGCACCGCCTGCTGAGTCGAGCAGATCTGACTTTTGTTCATGGCTCCACCAACTTCTAGCTGTTCCAGCTTGAGCGAGTTGCCAAGGTCTGTTGAACCTCAGTTTCCTTTACTGTGCGATTGGGATAAACATCCCTAGCCCATAAGAAGGATGATCAAGGGACTTAGCATGGTGTATTGGTTAGCTGTCACTGGGAAACAAAGCACCCCAAAACTCAGAAGCTAAATAAGGAAATATTTATTATTACTCACATGTGTGTGTGTTAGCTGAGAATTCTGCTAGTTTGGGCCAGGCGTGGCTGATCTTGGCTGGGCTAGCTCAAGTGCTTGTGTTAAGCCGCAGGGTGGGCTGAGGTTGGCTCTCTAGGATGGCCACCTGTGGCTGTCTGGCAATTGGCTGGCAGGCAGAGGAGTTATTGGACCACATGCCTGTCAGCACCAGCAGGCCCGCTTGGGCTGCTTTACATGGCAGGGGCCCAAAAGAAAAGCAGAAGCCTGTACGGCTTTTGAAACTGGCACTGTGTTCCTTCTACCACATTCTATTGGCCAAAGCAAGCCATACCAGAGGTGGAAGAATAGATTCTACCTCTTGATAGGAGTTGCTGCAAATTCACAACGCAAAGAGCAGCCACTTTTGCAGTGAATCTGCCCCACGCAGTACCTGGAGCAAGCACTCCAAAAACGGCAGCTGTGGAAGACAGATTTCAAAGAGTGCAGAGTGCAAGGCCTGCCTTGTCTGTAGCCTCTTAGTGGAAGTACTTACAAATTGTCCATTAGGAATCCCATATTGTAATCATTTTATTGTTAAATTAGCAGTATTTCATGGTTATATTTTTACTAGAATCCATGGATCAAGCTGCTCATGGCAGAAGCTGGATGAGTTTCAAGGTCATCCTGAGGACAGAATGGACAGTGCTCCTGGTCAGACCTGCTTCAGCCCTTGTGAGGGAGGCAACTGCTAGGAAATCACGGGGCTTGGGACCCTGCTGCTCTCGGCATGGGGAGGAGCCCACCCTAATGGCCATGGTCTTG
>NW_007740270.1:0-6385 GCF_000696425.1 Galeopterus variegatus | reverse complement strand
TATTTCATGGTTATATTTTTACTAGAATCCATGGATCAAGCTGCTCATGGCAGAAGCTGGACGAGTTTCAAGGTCATCCTGAGGACAGAATGGACAGTGCTCCTGGTCAGACCTGCTTCAGCCCTTGTGAGGGAGGCAACTGCTAGGAAATCACAGGGCTTGGGACCCTGCTGCTCTCGGCATGGGGAGGAGCCCACCCTAATGGCCATGGTCTTGTTCATCCCAGTGAGGGTGGGGCGCACATTGCTGAGCCTTACGGGGCTCCTGGCCCAGTGTTATGTTCTTTACATCTCCTTCTTACCTTGGCCCTGAGGTTTCTTCATGATTACCCCCATTTTACCATAGCTCAAGCTGAAGCTCTGGAAGTTAGGGTGATTGACAAATAGCAGAGCTAGAGATGAACCCAAAGAAATGTAGCTTGAAAGTCTGGCTTGTTCTGCCACCCCTCGCCACCCCTGATGCAGCAGCAGCAAGAACAGGATGCACGAGGAAGAGAAGTCCTGTTTGGTGAGTGCCTGCCACGTGCTGGGCACAGGTCTAAGCACTGCGCATCATCACTTTTCATCCTGACAGTCCTAATACTTTTAGCCTCATTTTACAGAGGAGGAAACACAGGTTCAGAGAGGTTATGCAACCTGTTCAAGGTTGCACAGGCAGGAAGTGATAGAGATGAGATTAAAGTTCATGTCTGTCTGATTCTTCACTTTACTGCAAGACTACCTTTACAGCAAGGAGAAAAAGAGGAGGCTCTCTGTGAATCCCATACGCCACGAACTGTGGCCTGATCCGCCTCTCACACTCCACGAACTGTGGGCTGATCCGCCTCTCACACTCCACGAACTGTGGGCTGATCCGCCTCTCAGGAAAGGGGCCTGGCAACAGCCTAACAATTCCCAGCAGATGGCAGGTGCTCTGGGGTGTGGGAATTGGCTGATAAACATGGTGCTGCTGTCAGTGGGGGCTCCTGGGCCACCTGGGCTGATTCCAGTTACCGGAATGAAGCCTGTCATGCTGTGTCTTTAATCTAGGAGGACTCAGAATGGAAGTACCAAGGATAGATTAAACTGGCCTGCAGAATTGCTCTGGGCTCTGCAACGCCTTCTTGATCCTCTCGGGTTATGGTACTCGTCAGCTTCTCAAGCAGACGCTGGTGGGGTGGCAGGCACCCCAGGGCACAGAGCAGGGGCTGCTGGAGGAAGAATGGATTAATTCTGGGGATTCAGTCATGTGGCCTCTGTGACAATGACAGAGGGATACTGGCTGCCTGGAACCCTAGCAGCTTAATCACAGGCCCTGGGCTCCTGCCATGAATCCCTTCTTCCTCCTGCTAGTCCCAGCTGGTCGCCCCACCCCGGCGCCTACAGCTGCTTCTTTCCCCCTCTGCCCACTGGCCACCTCTGCTGTGACCACTGCTGCTCTCAGCATGTCCTTCCTGAGCCTGGGGCATTCCACACTGACACTCTTTCCCTCTTCAGGTGACTGATGCTGCCTTGCTGTCTGAAACCAGAGCAAGCCACCCGGGGTGGAGGTCTCAACCCCTGTCCTTTCTCCCTCAGACGCCTGAGGTTGAGCCTGGGCCACTGGCTGGTGGGTACTTCTGACCTATTTCTGGGAGCCTGGGGAAGGCCCCCAGAGCCCTGGGCCCCTGTCCACATGGGAAGTGAGGGCTCCAGAGATTGTCCTTGTTACCTCCTTTTGGGAACCTTCTTTGCACCACTCCCCTGCTATGGAGTTTTGAGGGCCCCTCTTGCCCTCTCTAGCACCTCGCACCTGTCTCTGCCACTGGCCTGTGCACACCCAAGTGTGGGGCTCTGGGCCTGGGCTGCTCTGTGTGCCCTGTTATTGGCCTGGTGCCCACCCACCCTGCAAGTGGCATGGGATAGAATCCCCTTCCCGGGGGCACTCGCCTCCACCACTCCCCCCCGGCCTCTCCCCTGGCCCAGCCAGCATTTAGTTTGCTCCTTGGACCCTCAGATCACACTCCCCTCATAACTCCTGTTATAGATGTCTGAAATGACATCACGGGGGAATTTGGAAGAAAGACTCGTGGGGCCCCAACAGTGAGCAGTTAGCATGGTGCAGTCAGGAACTACTTTTCAGAGAAGGGAGGTTGGGACAAGTCAAGGTGGGGCAGGGGCTTGGCAGGAAGGATGATGGAAGGGCCCCGGGCAGGTGAAGGCCAGAGGGCATGAGCCTGCCTGGATGGAGGAGCTGCCTGTGTGTGTGTGTGCGCATGAGTGTGTGTGTGCATATGCATGGGCGAGTGTGAGTGTGTGCATGGGTGTATGTGTGCATGTGCATGGGTGAGTAGGAGTGTGTGCATGAGTGTATGCGTGCATGTGAGTGTGTGCATGTGTGTAGGTGTGCATGTATGTGTGTGTGTGCGCGCATGAGTGTGTGTGTGCATATGCATGGGCGAGTGTGAGTGTGTGCATGGGTGTATGTGTGTATGCTGATGGGTGAGTAGGAGTGTGTGCCTGAGTGTATGCGTGCATGTGAGTGTGTGCATGTGTGTAGGTGTGCATGTATGTGCGTGTGCGTGTGTGCATGGGTGAGTGTGAGCATGTGCATGAGTATGTGAGCATGTGCATGTGTGTGCGTGTGTGTGACAGCATGTGTATGTGCGTGTGTGTGGCAGGATTGGTAATGAGAAGCCAGGTTGCTAGGCAGCCACTTGCTGGGTCTCTGAATGCCAGTTTGAGCTGCATTGAGTGGCAGCAGCGAGCCACAGGAGAAGCTAAGTGAGCAGCCGCCCCCTCGGTGTTTCAGCTCCAGGCTGGCTGTGTTACTGCACCCACAGTGTGGCTGCCTCACAACCTTGAAAACATCTGTGGCTACTCCTCTGTCCCCCACCTGACATGAGTGTGACCAATAAGACCTGACAACTCAACCTCTGAGCCGTCTCTTGGATCCATGGCCTCCCCTCCACGCCTGTCCTGGCCAGCGGGCTCCCTGCCTCGAGCCCCTCCTGCCCTTGTCCACCCTCTACTCGCTCTCTGCTGTCCTGCTGGCTGCTCTCAGTACACCTCCCCTGCTCACCACCGTTAGCACTCCTGAGGGTGGCATTTGCTGCCTCCTTCGCTGGCCTTCTGAGCCTCACTGCCACCCCCCCATTTGAGGTAAGATCCAGCCCCAGCCCCTGCGAGCCGCCCCTCCCCTGACCAGCTTCTCTGAATACCATGTCCACACCTTTGCAACTCTCTCCCTTCTTTCTTTTCTGTGTGAAATGCTCTTTATCACCTTGTAAAATCCTCTTACAGGTGCAAAAGTCATCTCCTCTCTGTAGCCTTTCCAGCTCTGGCAGGCAGAACGAGTGTCTCCTGCTCGGAGCACCCCCAGCCCTCTGTTCATCAGGCCAGTGGCCGCGCCTCCCTGTGTGCATGCTACGGCAGGTCTGCCTGGGCCTGCCTTCTCCTTGGGGACTGCTAGGAAGGAGGAACCCACCGGCCCAGGCAGGGCCCCTCCAATAAACCGTCCTCCCCCCTGATTCACAGACACGCTCAGGCGTGGTGCTGGCTGTTGGCCAAGCTTCCACTTCCTGGTCTTATTCATATTCTGATGCTGGATTTGGTTCACTCCAATTATTTTCACGGTCCTGAAGGGCTCCTTGGGACTTGTACATCCAGCTCTCTGAATCCTTGCTACCCACAAGCAGTTTCTCTAGGGGGTGTCTTCTTCCCTAAGTTTCTCTCTGAAGCTTATCGGATTTCAAGAGCACGTTGTACTTCCAGCTGGGGCTTTTCAGATATAGCGCACCCTCTTCTTGTGCCAGGATGTAGGAAGCCACACCTCTGGGTGGCTGAGGGGGAGAGGCATTCTGCGTGGTGACCGACGACAGTGTGGGGTGGTGAGTGAGGCTCATGGCACAGCGGCTGGCACCCATTGCTGGGAGAACGTGGCAGGTCGCTGACCACCCTGTGCCCATTTCCTTATTATGTCTGGATGGTGTAAGCACAGTGCTCACCTCCGTTGCCACTACAGGGTTGAAATATAGGTAATGATGCAGGTGATGTATTCAGCGTGTGTCACAGAGTAAGCGCTCAGCCAGCCGCTGTTATGAGCAGTGTCACTGCCTTTCACTGTGTCATTGATTCACAGCATTTCAGAGCTGGATGGGGCTAGAGAGAAGATTAGTTTAAATCCTTACGTCTGTAATTGAGGAAACTGACATTCACAGAGGGGAAGGCTTTTACAGAATCTCAAAGCCAGCGAAGGAGACCTGCACCAGTTCTGGGCCTGCCAGGGTCTAGGCCAGAGCTCTTTCCTCTTACATGCTCCCGGCTTTTTGGATATCAGGTGCTCAGGGATAAAAGCAGGTGTGGGCTGCAGTGCTGCTGGGAGGTGGGTGTCAGCTGCACATCACCCTGACCTTGCCAGCACTAGGGCTGTGATGCAGAGTAATTAGAGGGGGGTCTACACCCCAGGAGTTCTCTCGGCTCTGTTCTGCATCTTCTTTCTGCTTGGGTGAACACCACCAAACTACTAACTAGCTCCAGGGAATTTTTAAGCTAAAAGGGACCTTTTGGAAGGCCAGGAATGGGAGCTCAGACAAGTTAAGTGTCTTGCTCAAAGTCATGCAGCCGTTGAATCCAGGAATCCTGCCCCTCAGGTGAGCTCTCCCTCCTCACCTCTCAGTGTCACTGCTCAGCTGAGTTTGGCCTCGTCACCACAGGCTGAATTAACCCTTGTGGGCTGTGGTCACTGGAGAGAGGTCAGTCCTGGCCCCTTCTTGGTAAAGGGCAATACTGTTTGCTTGGTGTTAGGTGGCTGGTTTGAATTCCTTCTCAAAGGACAGGACAGACAGAGCTAGAAATGATGTTGTGGCCCAGGCAAGTGGACTGTGGCTTAGTAAGCCATAGCCTCAGTGGCAAACCAGAGATCTAGACAGAGATGGCACCCAGAAGCCAGTTACCTGATGTTGGCCAACTTGGTGGGGTGGGAGCAAGAGCAAAGATGGGTAGGCCTGTGTCCCTCCATCGTCTAGAGAGACACATCGTAGGGTGACTTGCACAGTGACCTGAGAACAAGGCCGAGGCAGAGATGGCCTCTGTTACTCCACCAGGATAGGCTTTGGGCTTGGGTGGGTGTGTGGGTTATGGCCATGGTGACTGTGGTGGATGTGGTGGTGAAGGCAGGGTCTGATGGGGTGGCCCAGGCCTTCACATATCATATCAGTCTGGGAAGTACTTCAGGCTTTCAAGTCTACAGGGATGATGTAATCTCAGCACTGTTCCTGGGTGGGCTGAAGAGTATTCACTTGCTTTACCGCTGAGCATCTCCCAGGTCTGGGGCCGGACAGGGCCTCCGTTTTCTTCTGGGCCTTTTGAGAGGAATCTAGGAACAGTCACCTGAGTTGCTGCCTCTGTCCAACTCTGCTTTGTTTTGCAAATTTTTAGATTTCTCAACTAAGAAGTAAAGAAATTAGAAGAAATAGAGGGACAAGAATCCAGATGTTCTGATTCCCAGTTCAGAAGCTTTTCAGTCACTCAATGTTTTGTTCCAGTGGGAAGTCCTGCAATCCTGCCCTCCCTCAGTACATCTCTCCAGCAAGAATGTTCCTCGGGGTGAAGTCTCACCTCTTCATGATGCCCATGAGGTTCTCTCTGCTCCTGGTCACTCTCTGCAGCTTTGCCTCACTCATAGCTCACTAACCCTCCAGCACTGGGGGCAGTCAGAGACCCTCAGCTCCTCCAGACTCTTTTTTGCCCTCAGCCCTTTGCACATCTCTTCTCCTCTGTGTGGAGCCCTCATCTCCTTTCCTGGCTAACTCCCACTTTTCTTCCAGGCATCAGGCCAACTCCATGTCTCCTCCTGGAAGCTGTTCGTCCCTGAATTCCTGAGGCTGTTCAGGTAGGTGTCCCTTCTGTAGAGGTTCTGTTGCAGTGAGAGACAGTGGCCCTGGATCTGATTCTGCAGCAAGATTGTGTTCAAGAAGAACCAGAAACAGGAGTAACAAAGAAGAGCCTGTCAGGCCAGCCCTTTGGGCTTGAATCAGACATTTTATGGGACAGAAGGTAAGGACAAGGGGCCAGATCCACCCTTCCTGGGACCTTGAGATTGCAGGGAGGCGGATGAGGTGCAGGGAGTTGAGACATGAAGGAATGGAGTGTTAAGAACAATTCTTCAGCCTCAGCATCCCGGCAAATTCATGGTCTTGGCTGGACACGGTCAGACACCCGTAAGTAATATCTTTAAAGTCTTTGTGCACTTGAAGGTGGTGGTCTTATTTAATTTTAGCAAAGTTGTAGTTGCAATTAGATCTGTCCAGATAATTAACTCCAATTTACTAGTTTGCAACTAGTAATTAATTACTAAAGTCTCCCAAGTGAGCCTTGGAAGGGAAAGTTGCACCTCTGAGAACGGAGGCTTTATCCTAAAGGCTCAG
>NW_007740269.1:30817-31082 GCF_000696425.1 Galeopterus variegatus | reverse complement strand
GACTTTTCCCGTTCCGGCTCAGTTTTAGGGCATGAGCACTGAAATAGTAGGGGATGTTGCATGGTGCATAATCAGAGTCATATGCAACCAAGCCATGGAAACCGTTCTCTCTGCAGAAACCAATCACTTCTTGATGGGGATCCTCCATGCTCTGTGCAACCTACGCAAATGAGAAGAAAACTCCATCAGGTGTGGGGTCAAGCCGCAGCAGTGTGCTCAACAGGCAGACATGATTGTACAGAAGCTAAAAAGCTACAGATGTGAG
>NW_007740269.1:28522-29261 GCF_000696425.1 Galeopterus variegatus | reverse complement strand
GACTGTATACTCCCCATTTATACCTGTAAGACAGGTTACTAAACTTCCTTTTACCAGGAAAATGAGGCTGAGAGCAGGTCAGAGCCCAGCCTGGTTCCCCTCCATGATCAGGGGTCCAGAGATGCCCAGGCACATCTCCCTGAGTGTCCACTTACAGCCAGTGCCTGGGCTACCAGCTTCCCAGGGCGGTGAAGAATGCTGCTGTGGAGTGGGGGAAAGTGTACCGACAGTGGCTGTCCAACCAAGATGTGAAAAAAGAGGCCATGCTTCATGAGTCTCCCAAGAGACTGTCCACACAGCAGGGACAAACTAAGGCCAGGAACTGAGCATAGCTTCTTCCCAGCACAGAGGGACCCAGGGCAACCCAACCCCCAGAACAAGAGCAAAATGGGAAGATGGTGAAGTGTGAGAAGAGCAAGGAACAGGTCTAATGTGAAGTGTGAGCATGAGAGGAGCAGGGATCAGGTCTAACGTGAAGTGTGAGAGGAACAGGGATCAGGTCCAATATGAACTGTGAGAGGAGCAGAAATCAGGTTGAATGTGAAGCGTGAGAGGAGCCAAGACCAGGTCTAACGTGAAGTGTGAGAGGAGCAATGATCAGGTCTAATGTGAAGCGTGAGAGAAGCACTGATCAGGTCTAATGTGAAGCGTGAGCATGACAGGAGTAGGAACCAGGTCTAATGTGAAATGTAAAAGGAGGAGGGATCAGGTCTAATGTGAGGTGTGAGAGGAGCAGGGA
>NW_007740269.1:19115-27463 GCF_000696425.1 Galeopterus variegatus | reverse complement strand
ATTAAGGGTCAGCTGGGTGCCTCGCACCCAGCAAGCACTGAAAGAATTGAAAACTGTCCCATTGTGGGGTTCCATTTTGTAGGTCCCCAAAGATTCCTTAAATTATCTATAAGAATTAATGAGATACAGTCTATGCAGTAGAACCTCATAAAGCAAAGGTGGCGCGTGGAGCTCTTCAGTCACCTCCTCCTTTCAACCCTAACAGAATTCCTTGTGCATTCAGAGCATCTGATTTCACACTGGTGTTAAAATTAGCAAACCAAATGAACTATTAATAATTCACTACAACTCTCACTGGAAAATGATGAACTATACCTTACTCGTCCCCCAAAGCACACACTGCATTAAACAGCGGACCACTAGAATTAATGACCTAAAACAGAAGATAAAGGAACTACACCCACGAACACAAGCTTCACACCTGCACAAAGATGGGAGCTCTCCCACATGGCCTTAGTTCGCCTTCCTATCTCAAGTGTCCCTAGGAACAGGAGTATCAAAATATCTGGGCTCCAGCTCTGCCTTGATACCCAACCTGCTGGGACAACCCGGTACCAGTATAAATAAATCTGATGATTCTTCCAGGTTCCATCAACTTCAAAAACACTAGTATTCCCCCTCCATGTTAAAAACTCAGGAGGACATGCAACCTGGCATTAACAACAAGGATCACAGAGAGGTTGTCCTTCTCAAGGGGTGAATAATGAAAGTGTGGTTCAGCAGTTATTCAGTTGGGGGAAAAATAACATCCACAAAAGAAAAAAAAAACTAAATTAAAGAGTTAAAAGTTGATAGCCTAGGAGTGGTGGCTACAAGACGAATCAATGCATTTGTCAAAAACCATATGATTGTACATCACAAAGAATAAACTTTAATGCATGCAAAGTAAAAAACAATTCAACCAGGATGCCCAGATGCCAGGAGAGTGAGCAGACTGACAAGTGTATCTAATTTCATCATAACATGCCCAAAATGACCTCACTGAACTGGTATTGAACCTGGTGGGGGAGATGAACTGGCCAGAGCAACTCTACAAAACACACACTGTGCTCTGCTTGGTAGGTGTGTTTCCCAGGTGTAGGCGAACAATTCTGAAACTATTCTGCAGGAGCACAAGGGCCAAAGCACATGCTACGTGAGCAGGTTCCACCATCAGAGAAGGAAGCTACAAATAGGCAAAGGGAGGTGGGTGGAAAGAAGCCCGTGGGATGGACTGGTCAGGAGACACCAGGGAGAACTGGTGATCAGGCGAGGAGACACAAGGCAGGTAGGTGCAGAAATGATGCCAGAGCTGGTGTATATATGGGTTAGTTCACGCAGACTTCCTTGTCACAGGCACCCCTGCAGCAGGAGCTGCCAGTGCCCAGACCTGGGCTTCCATACACTTCACCACCACATGGAACCTGGGCTTATGCTGGAGCACAAAATGTGACTTGCAGAGGCACCTTGTAGGGCCAGAAGCCAGGACATGTTCCCAGAACAAAGGGATGGTGTTGTCACATGGGCCAACCCCAATGAGCTCCCAAGGCCAGAGCCAGGACAACGTGGGCAGTGAGGTAAGTAACACAGTACTGGATACAACCAGAAATGAATTGCCCTCTCTTTTGTGGACACTCAGGTCTTCAGACTCATTCATCTTCTCCCTTGTCTCATGGCCTTTCCTCTGCCCTGCATTTTCTATGGAGATGAAGACTTTGCTCATACTCCATGTCTAGCACATCACGAACAGAGAACAGATGAGGCATGCTGTTGGTTTTACAGTAGAAGGTTCTAAAAGGCTGGTTTCCTTTTTGAGAGAGGAAACAGAACAGCACACCATTAGGAAGATCTATTATTGTCATTACTATTATTCAAAGTTAGGACATATGTCCTGATTAATTAGGACCATATTCTATGGGCCCTGCTCTCCTTGACTAGGGTCTACCTGAAATCCTAGCAAACGGGGATGTATCCAGACAACTCTGTCCCACCTGGTTCATACCTGGTTCTTTGTGGGTCTTCGTGGGCCATTATTGGGAGCTCAAAGGAGAAGGATCACAGAAGGTGTCCATTACCCACAGCCAATTCTAACCACCAGCAGCTATTCAAATCTCTACGAACCTCCCCCGGCAGCCATAGCACTCCCCATTTCCTGGCCTTTCTAGTCCTCTGCAGCCCTCTCTGGCTGTGCAGTGACAGGATCTCAGGGAATTGAACATCTGTCTCACAGACCACCTCCTGAGAACAGAGCATCCTCGTTGATGGCATGAACCACTGTGAACAGGGACAAGCGTATCCTAAACCTGGCCCCTGTTTGGTGTTTGCTGTGGATGTTGTGAGAAATGCCCTCACCCATCCAATGCTAAATGACGGACTTGGAGACACAAGGTATGGGGAAGCGAGACTTTAATGGCTCTCTTGCAAGATTGGGTATCTGAAGGGCAGGCACACCCAAAACAGTTACATCGAGTAATTTGCTCCGCAGTGCGCAAGTCCCTCCCCCCACTTCCTCATTGCCTGAGTACTACTATGGGCTGCACAATCTTCCCGAATGATTCCTAAGATTTATTACCCCCTTGCAAGGAATTCCTTTGTCTGGGGGCTCAGCACAAGCCCACGAAAAAGGCCTGCATTAAGCCCTGTGAAGGGAGAAACACTGGGAATGAACAAAACAAAAGGGGCTAGTAACTAATTACCATCTCAATAAAACACCCTCAGAAAAGTCATTTCTGAAAATGAACACAGCCCAGGAAGCTGGCAGGTCATGTGCCAGGGACACCCTGGGGAGGCTCTCACAGGCAGGGGAAGCTTAGGTGTTACTTCTGGGCTGACAGGGGTCAGAGGGTCTCGATGGATGGGGAGAAAGTTCTCTAGCAGAATAATTCCCAACATAAGGGAAAGCATTAAATTCACTTGGGGACAATCTGCACAATTCCCTTTCCTTATGGCCCTCACCTGCTGGGATGCCTCAATCTGATTCTAGTGACTCTTGGGGAAGGGAGAGCCTCCCTCCTGGTGGCCGTGTCTCCTGCTCATTTGCTCGTCTCTGTTGCCTCCATAGCATCTGCAGTGCTGGGGCCCAACGTGATCCTGAACCTTATGTTCACTGCTCTGCTGTTTACCCCACCTGCTTCTGATCTAGCACCCAGACCCCACTGGAAGTAGTCCCCGAACCCCCTCGTAATGTTGGCATTCCCAATTCCTCAAGACTGGAAAGGAATATAGAGACAGATCAAAAACAAAACACTAAAGAGTGATAACTAATCAAACCCTGGTTTTGTCTCAATAGTTGCCATGTAAAGTTTTGAGAATTCAGATGAATTACAGCTTTTCCTAAAACAAATCCTGCTCTCTTTTGGCTGCACCTCGCTCAGCCAGTGAGCGGCCGGTCTGTATGTGGGATCCGAACCCTTGGCGGGAGCGCCGCTGCACTCCCAAGCGGTGCACTGTAGCAGTGCGCCACTGGGCTGGCCCTTTGGTACCACTTTAGCAGATCAAACAACTTAACCCCACTGAGTGAGTCAACCTCACTTCATCCACTTCTGGATGTGATGTGATACAAATTACACCACGTCACTTATAAACTGTTCTTGTCAAAAATGTTTTACTTATATCCAGTCACGCCTTTACACCTAATTTCCAGTTTATAGGAAATACAGGTGACGCAGGAGCAAGTCAGACAACATCATGAGGAAACAAATTCAGAAAGGTGAAGCTTGTAACATGATAGATGGGCCACACTCTTCAAAAAATCAATGTCATGAAAAAATAAATAAATAAATAAATAAATTCAGAAAGGTGAAGCTTGTAACATGATAGATGGGCCACACTCTTCAAAAAATCAATGTCGTGAATAAATAAATAAATAAATAAATAAATAAAGGCAGACATATTACTCTAGATTTAAACAAACTAAAGGGACCCAACAATTAAACACAACAAGTAAACCCTGAACAGATGGTTTTAGGGCTAAAAGAGATACAGGAGACAATTAAGACAACTGGGGAAATTTAAATAAGAACTCAATATTCTATATTATGGAATTCTCATTAAACTTTAAAAGCACAACAAGCTCATATGGTTATGTGTGAGAAATACTTATTCTTAGGAAACACATATGGGTCTGCAGAGGTAGACCCATATCTGCAATTTAATTTCAAGTGATTCAGGAAAAGAAAGTGATACATGCACAAGGGACAAAGTGAATATGGCAACTTTTGAAAATCTAGGTGAAGGGCATATTAATGTTCACCAAAGTTATTCTTTGCAATTTTCAGTTAGAAACTTTCCATAATAAAAAGCTGGCGGGAAAAGATACTGAACTTCCCTTTGCTAAGTTCATCTTTATTAAATATAGCTATGTATCTAGGCTTGCAATTTTGGTAAATAACCTTTGAAAGTGTTATAAATTTAAGTTTTTAAACTCAAAGCTCTCCTTCTATAATGATCTAAAAGGGGATCACAGGGCTGGCCAGTTAGCTCAGTTGCTTAGAGCATGGTGCTGATAACACCAAGTGTCAGGGTTCGGATTCCCATGAAGGCTAGGTGTAGAGAAAAAAAAAAAAAATGAAAGGGGATCACAAAATTCTCAAACTACTTACTAGAAAAACGAATGTTCACTTAGCATTCACCCTGTGTCAAACATCATTTTAAGTGCTTTATGTGTATTAACTCACACACTACTCATGACCACCATGTAAAGAACATACTATTACTATTTAAAAATTTTGGAAATGAAAAAAACTTGTCAAGTAAAATTTACAGGAGGCCATAGGTTTGGACTGAGCTCCTGCACTAGGCCCAATAGACCAAACCAAAAAGGAGTTACTCACGCTGAAGTTCCATGCCACTAAGCCAAAACTAAGTGGTTTATCTGACCTACCTAGAAATCAGGAGAGATAATAGCTAAATCCCCAAACAGGTCACTTTTAAGTAGAATAAGGGAGTCCCCTCTGCTCTACCATTTACAAGGAAAATAACTTGGAAACAACCAATCTGAATTTTGTTCTGTTTCTGCTTTCTGTAGACCTTTTCCATCTAGAGAGCCAAGAACTCCCGTCTAGGGAGTCCTTCTCTGCTCAGCTCATTGGAACACTCAGTCTACTGGATGGAATAAGGTATTGCCCAATTCTAGAGTCACAAATAAAAGCCAGTTAAGATCTTTAAACTCAATTTGTTGTAATTTTGTCTTCTGACAAACTGCAGCACAGAAGTCAAAATAACTAGTCAAGGTCATACAGACTGCAAAGCAGCACTGCTGAGATAAATTTCCCATTTTAAAAATAAACACATAGTTTGCTCCCATAAAGGAATAGGGTTCCACGAAAAAAATAAAATTAATAAATAAATAATGGCAACGTATTCTTTCTCCATAAAGATAAAGACATGAATATTTCAACATTTCAAATAATGAAAGCAGTAATAACCACAAAGTAGAAGATACATATCAAAATATTGGTTGCCGGCTGCTATCACCAAACAGTGCTATTTATAAAAAGAAAACAGATTTCTAAGACTGTTTAAGCAAAAATACTGGATCACTAATGGAGAAGTATACAAAAGCATTAATAGCCAAAATGCCAAGAGTATACTGAGGTTTGGGCTGTCAACAAGTTGTCTGAAAATTGTCACAGAGGGTTACACATGTATGATATAAGAAATATTTACTTTGCATCCAGCAATTGCACTACTGGGTATATAATAGTCTCCCCTTATCCATGGTTTCACTTTCCATGGTTTCAGTTACCTGCAGTCAACCAAGGTCTCAAAATAGGTAAGTACGAGTACAATAAAATAGTTTGAGAAAGAGAGAGACCACATTGACATAATTTTTACTACATTACATTGTTATTGTGTTATTTTATTATTGTTATTAATCTCTTACTGTGCCTCATATATAAATTAAACTTTAGCATAGGTACATATGTATAGGAAAAAGGATAGGAGGATATGTAGGGTCTGGTACTATCCATGCTTTCAGACATCAATGGGGGGTCTTGGAGTATATCCCCGAAGGATAACGGAGAACTACTGTATCCCCAAAGGACATGAAATCAGTATGTAGAAGAGACATCTGCACTCCCATGTTTACTGCAGCACTATTCACCATAGCCAAGATATGGAATCGACCTATGTGTCCATCAGTGGATGACTGGATAAAGAAAATGTAGTATACACAATGGAGTACTACTCAGCCATAAAAAAGAATGAAATCCTGTCATTTGCAACAACATGGATAAACCTGAAGGAAAATATGGTAAGTGAAATGAGACAGACACAGAAGGACAAATACTTCATGATCTCTCCCCTATGGAGAAATCTAAAAAAGGTGGTCTCATAGAAGTACAGGGTAGAAAAGTGATTACCTGAGGCTGGGAAGACTAAGGGGGAAAAGGTATCCATAGGTTTCACCGGTTTGGCCAAAGGTCCCTAGCACAACCACCTTTGCCTAAAACCACAGATAACAAGCAATCCCCCTGGATCCTTGATGAGTTTGTGAAGACCACCTGCAAGCATCATGTAAAGAATAGCTAACTCCTGGTAATAATGAACTAATAATTGAGACAATCCTGACAGCCACAAAATCAAAATAAAATTTAAAAGAATACCCCTAGCAAAAACTATCAGGAAACAGAGCTTCTCCCAGAAATGGCTAATTCCAGGTCAGGGGCAGAAAATATATGAATCACTTGGAACATCTTGTCATAGCAGAAGCAAGGAAGCCATCAAAGACTACTGGAGTATGTCAAAGAGACATAGGCGGCTCTTTTCCACTACTGACTTTTGCACAGGACAAACTTCAATGATAAAGACTTGAACACATGATGCTTAAAGGCCTCAAAGAACGTAAAAGATCATGAGGCATTACTGAGACAGGATGGAGGGAGGGAAACCCTACATTTGGATTCACTTTTATTCCTAAGAGCAACCAAGTAGGTGAGGAGGGTGTGTGTGTGTGTGTGTGTGTGTGTGTGTGTGTTGTGTGCGTCCGCGTGCGTGCGTGTGTGTGTGTGGAGGCACATCTAGTAGATTATGTTTTAAAGATAGATCTGGGCTTGCTTTGGCCAAGCATCTGAGGGAGTGGGCAGTCTGGGATCACCTGGGTTCAGTTTTAGGAATAAAGATGTTAAGGGCAGCTTAACCCTTCCACATCAAGTGACAAGGGCAGCTGTATTACTCCATTTCTGTTGCTTATAAGAGAATACCTGAAAGTGGGTAATTTATAAAGAAAAAGAGGTTTATCTGGCTCACGATTCTGGGACAGCTGCATCTGGCATGGGCCTCAGGCTGCTTCTACTCATGGTGGAAAGTGGCAGCCAGCTGCAGGGCGTAAGATCACACAGTGAGAGAGGACGCAAGAGAGAGAGGGGAAGGTGCCAGGGTCCTTTAAACAACCATCTCTCTTGGGCCGGCCCCATGGCTCACTCAGGAGAGTGCGGCACTGGGAGTGCAGCGGTGCAGAGGCTGCGGGTTCAGATCCTATATAGGGATGGCCAGTGTGCTCAGCGGGTTCAGATCCTATATAGGGACGGCCAGTGCGCTCACTGGCTGAGCACGGTGCGGGTGACACCAAGCCAAGGGTTATGATCCCCTTACCGGTCACAAAAAAATAAATAAATAAAATAAACAACCATCTCTCACGGGAACTAATAGAGCAACAACTCACTCACTACCCACCCCCAGGGCATTAATCTATTCATGAGAGATCTGTGCCCCCCATAACCTAAACAGCTCCCAACACTGCCACATTTGGCACCACATTTTGACATGAGCTTTGAGGGGATGACATATCCAAACTTTATCAGCAGGTGGCAGGCTGACAGCTTGACAAAGTAAGGAGACAGGACTGTAATCCAGAAACTACCAAAGGTGGGGGTGACTGGTACTCCCATCTCACTCTCAGTTGAATCCTCAATTGCTGAACTTAGAAGCTGAGCGAAAACAGAAACAGCCAGTTTCTAAGAAATGTAGTGTAGCTAAACTTCAATTCATCTTTAACCCTAAAACTGAATCAAAGTGATCTCAGACTACACACTCCCTCAGATGCCTGGCAGAAGCAAGCACAAATCCTTTCTGGGAATATCACCCTAGATCCCAAATTATTCAACCAATACTTAAAATAAAATCTACTAGATGTGCATGCATGCACACATGCACAGATACTAGGCCCATGAGGAGACAAAATGAATAAAACCCAGCAGAAACAACAAATAAGACAAGAGAAAAACAGACCCATAGGGCTGCCAGGTACTGGAATTGCAAAATCACACTTTCAGGTAAGCTGGGAGAAGAATGGTACATGAATAAATGAAATTACTGAATGAAAAATAGAACATCAAGGTCAAGGACTTGGATCCCTGTACCAGCCA
>NW_007740269.1:14559-18167 GCF_000696425.1 Galeopterus variegatus | reverse complement strand
CAGAAAATGCCGGGCCAAGCCCGTGGCGCACTCGGGAGAGTGCGGCGCTGGTAGTGCAGCAGCGCTCCCGCCGCAGGTTCGGATCCTATATAGGGATGATCGGTGCGTTCACAGCGCTCACTGGCTGAGCGCAGTGTGGCCATCTCAAAAAGGACAAAAAAAAAAAAGGAAAATCAACTTGAGACATTTTTAGCCTAACACGTACTCAGAGAATTCACTATTACAAGTGTTCATCATCAGATGAGTGGATACGGAAAATGTGGGATATCTACACAATAGGATACTACTCTGCTATAAAAAAGAATGAAATACTGCCATTTGCAACAACATGGATGGACCTAGAGAAAATTATATTAAGTGAAACGACTCAGGCACAGAAAGAGAAATATCACATGTTCTCACTTATCTGTGGGAGCTAAAAATAAATAAATAAATACACAAATAAACTGGGGGGGGAGGGAAGAAGACACAACAATCACAATTCCTTGAAGTTGTTACAGACAAGCGAACAGATATGAGGTTGTTGGGGGAGAGGGAGCAAAGGGAGGGCGGGGAGAGGTTTTGGTAATAGGCCACAATAATCAACCACATTGTATACTGATAAAATAAAATTAATTAAAATAAAAAAAGAAGTCACACAACAGATAGCAAACAGAAAGGGTGTTTGTTCTTCAGGCAGAAGGAAAATATTCCAAAGAAAGGGTGTTTGTTCTTCAGGCAGAAGAAAAATATTCCAACACGGAGGATCAAGTTACAAGAAAGAATAAAAATCAACAAAAAGAGTAAATTTTGTGGGTAAATCTGAATGGTTACTGCCTGATCAAATTAATAATGCCTTCAGATAAAACATATACAGAATTAAAACAGCACAGTAGTGGCATTAAGTAAAAATGAGCTAAATGGATTTTCAATAGCCAGGAAAATGGGAAAGTACCAAATAATATTAGATTTTGACAAGTCCAAGATACATGCTTTAAGTAACTTCCAAATTAACAGAAAAAAATAGATAAATAAGTATCCAAAAGAAGGCAAGAAAGGACAGGAACAGGCACATAAAACAGGTACAATAAGCAGAAAGCACTTACTAGCAGATTTAAACCCAACTACTATAGATCAGTTATTTTTGTTAAATGCCAATACGTCAAATGTTCCAATCAGAAGAAACATTACCAGACAAGACCTTTTAAATTCTACTATGTATTGTTGACAAAGATAATCATCCAAAACATAAGTATATGGAAAGACTGAAAATAAAGGGTTAAGTTGGCTGATTAGCTCAGTGGGTTAGAACAAAGCCGTATAACACCAAAGTCAAGAGTTCAGTTCCCCATACTGGCCAGCTGCCAAAAAAACAGAAAGAAGAAAGAAAAAAAAGGGTTAAAAAACAAGTTAAAATATTGCAGCAACATTAATATAAAGCTAAGTAAACTTTACCTCTAATACTACTATTGTCCGAAATACAGTGATTTTTACCTCTAATACTACTTTTGTCCGAAAAACAGTGATATTAAAAGACTCAAATTGATGAGGATATACAATTCTAAACATGTCTGCGCCTAATAACATGTCCTCAAAATATATAAAGCAAAAAGTATCACAACTAGTAAAAAAACAGGCAAATGCAAAATCAAAGTATTAACACCACTCTCAATACAACCAGCAGCCAAAAGGAGAGAAAAAAAAGATACAGAAGAAAGAATTTAACATGATTAACCAACTTTACCTAACTGACAAACATGGAACACTGCATCCAACAAATGCAGAAACACATTCTTTTCAAGCACACACAGAATATTTATAAAAAGTGTCCATATGCTAGGCCACACAGCAAGCTTCAAAAAACTTCATAAGCTTTGAAATAGTTTTGTTTTCTGAACACAATGGATGGAAAGAAGGAAAGGAAGAAAGGAAAGGAAAGGGAGGAAGGAAAGGGAGAGAGGGAGAGAGGGAGGGAAGGAGGGAGGGAGGGAGGGAGGGAGGGAGGGAGGGAAAAGAAAGGAAGGGAGGAAGACAAGGAAGGAAGGAAGGGAGGCAGGCAGGCAGACAGAGAGACATGCAGGAGATCAAACATGCGTAGGTACTTCAAAATGTCTGTGGAAAAACAGAATTAAAAGATAATATGAATGTTTCCACGAACTTTTTGAAGTACCCTCAAAGGCAGAACATAGAGGATTCTTGGGGCAGTCAAACTATTCTATACAATACTGTAATAGTGGATACATGCCATTAAGGGTTTATCAAAACCCACAAACAACAAGAGGGAACCATAGTGCAAATTATGGACTTTGGATGATAATGACATGTTAATGTGGGTTCATCAGTTGTAACAAGTACAGCACTCCAGTGCTGGATGCTGACAGGGAGGCTGTGCATATGTGGGGGCAAGGGAGATATGGGCATTCTTTCCCTTCTGCTCACAATTTTGTTGTGAACCTGAAGTTGTTCTTAAAAAATAAAGTCTATTTTTCAAAAGCAGTTTGTCGGGATAGGTTAATAAGTATGCTATGTCTACAAACAACCCCCAAAATCTCAACTGCTTAAGACAAAAAACAAAGTTCCCTCCCTCTACCTCCCTGCCCTTGCCTTCCCCGTCCCCCTCCCCCATCCCAGCCCCCAAGGCAAATCACTTGGCCTTATCTAACTTAGAAAGAAGGAACCACAATAAGATGTTACCACACACTCTCTGGAATGACTAAAACTAGAAAAACTAACAATACAAAATATTGGTGACATGTGGAGCCAGAGGATGCATTTACTGCAGTATGAATGAAAATTCGTATGTCCACTTCAGAAAAGGGTTTGAGTTATCTACTAATACTGATCACAGGCACAGTATATGACCCAGCAATTCCACTCCTAAGTCTACCCAACAGAAAATCACCATGCAAGAAATATGTACATGAACGTTTACAGTAATGTCACTGACATTAGCCCTGTGAAGGTCATGAAAATGAGCCTCCAGACCACCTACTGTGGGGAGCAAGACTGAGTGACTGGGGCTCTGCTGAATCCACAACTGCTGTCCCTCTGGCCACACACTTCCCACAGGCTGTTTGTAGCCAGTGACTGACCACAGGTGGGGTACTAAAAGAAAAAGCAGGCCCATTCACGCAGGACAAGGGACTCCTCTAAAGGGCAACCAGCTGAAGGACTCCTTATCGGCCTTGCCTAAACTTTCACACAACCTCACTGCAGTTCTAAGACTTTTCCTATCCCTTTTCCCTCCTCCCCTTCCTTCTTCACAAGCATCACATTTGCATGGGTCTGATGGCTCCCTCACAAGGATTTCGCCCTATAAATCTAAATCTAATCTTAACTTGCAGTCTTCTTGTTCTTAGGGGACTTGAACTAACACAGTCTCACACTAGGAATGACTCAATATTGATCAACAGGAGAATGAATAGCAAGTCATAAGAAATGAGTAAAAAACTACAACTAAAAATAATCCCATGGATAAAATTCATGATGAAACGAGTGGTAGTTTATACAGTTAGGGTCTGTCAAAAACCATGAATCTGTAACTGCTCTGTATATACAGTATATTTCACAATAAGAAACATATTTTTAAAGGAAAGGCAAAACTGAGAAGTCAACAGTGCTCAAACCAA